>NC_069091.1:3671018-3818474 GCF_947172395.1 Bicyclus anynana | reverse complement strand
TTTTACTTTAAACTAACAAACCTAACCTATAGTGGTTTTGTTTTTAGTTTTTAGTTACGGAACTCTAATTATGTCATCGTGTTCAACATTTTTTAATTTTACACTCGTTGATAACTCTTAGGTAATTCACAATTGTCCCTGGGATTCTTAAGCTTTAAGTGACCATTTAACTTAATTATTAACTTTGTGAATTAAAAACTTTTCTTTCTTTTACTGTTCGCATTTGAACGACTAGGTACTTACTGGACTTTCTGTGTATTGTCAAAGTTTTGAATAGTTAATAAAAATAACTGCTCCTTATCTTTAGTGTCGTTGAGGACTTTTATGACTAAGAAGTTATTTATATATTTGTGTAAAACAATAATCTGTAATTAAATACTTAAGCAACATTGTTCGGAATTTAATGAAACTAATCATGAACACTGAAAAAAAAAAAAAAACCTGTACATTTCTATTTAATAATTTCAGAGTTAGATGTAAACAGACAAATCTTACAAACATTCATCTTTTGTCTTCTTTTACTCCTTTCTTATGAACCCTTTTAATTGAAGGTTTATTTTTGAAATGTACAGACAGTAATACTTCTTCTCTTTCAAGTTATTTGACGACCTCTCTAACGCAGTTATTAATTTCATGAATAGGACTTTACGTGTCTCTAACTACCTAGGTAGTGTAAATAGACGGTGTCTGTAGGTGTCTGTCACGGTACTTGTCTGTGACGCACTGTGTCTGTAGACATAAACGGACGTTTAGCGGTGCGGTATGCGTAAAATAAGTTTATACTTCTTCCAAGTAAATCGGCTGCCGTTTTTGACTGCATCGTTACTTAAAATCAGGTGTGATTGCAGTCAAGAGCTAATTGTCATTGAGTAAAAAACTAAACATTGGAAAATATTATGATAAATATTTATTTAATTCTACTTTTGGAAAAAAAATATGAGTAAATATACATGTAACAGGATGGTATACACTATTAAACAAGTGATAAATGAAAGGAAAAACACAGATAACCTAATTAAGGCAAACGAACCAGTTTTTTCCTAGCCGGTCGGCAATCTCGACTGGGGAACTAAAAACATTATCATAGCATTTGCTTTGTGCTCCATTTACTTAGGTGTTGGCAGAAAACTAATATCATGATAATATAAGAAAATAAATGAAAAAATATAGCGTTGTAATAATCGTAAAACAAGAAGGAGATATATTCGCATTGCGGTATTGCTGAAATTACGTGACTGCCTTTGTCTAGTCTACTCAGTATGTTTGGCTACTGTTAACAAGTAATTTGATTACTGAGGAAAGTATATTTGTAACTAGCGGACGCCCGCGACTTCGTCTGCGTGGAATTATGTTTTTCACAAATTCCCGGGAATCATGGATTTTTTCGGGATAAAAAGTAGCCTATGTGTTAATCTATGCTATAATATATCTCAATTCTAAATTTCAGCTAATTCGGTTCAGAAGTCGAGGCGTGAAAGAGTAACAAACATTCATATCATCAAAATCATCAGTTTTCGCAAATCACAGGAAACCATTAAAAGTAGCCTATGTGTTAATCCAGACTAAAATTTATTTCCATTCCAAATTTCAGCAAAATCTCTTTAGTATTAGCGGCGTTAAAGAGTAACAAACATCCAAACTAACATCCAAACATCCATATAAACTTTCACGTTCATAATATTAGTAGAATTATGGTTATTATGTATAATATACTACACAACCAGGTCAGGCTTCGCTTTGACTTAACTCTACTTTGTACTTACTTCTTCCCTACCCCTATCCTATCCTTATCCAACCCCTACTCTCAGCGGGACCTCAGCGGCGTCATCGCGGGTTTTGGGCGAGCGCAGAAGCATCGCCTGATGGGATCCGAAGGCTGAAGTAGAAGAGATAGGCGGAATGACTCTCTAAGGGCATCTCCTCGCTACCCCTACACTGCCTTTACCATCTGCTTGGTCCATCAATTATTTTATTTGTAAAAAAAATCGGTTTACTGACGATAGTTGAACGTAACAATGTCATAAGAAAATACTGACGGAATGGTTACATTTTTAAAAAAGTTCATTTTTCTGAAATACTGTTTAATAATCTTCATAGAATATTTATTTAATTTCTTGTAAAAAAAGTTGGCAACCCAAGAGCGAGGAAACGACGCATGACGTCATCTTTTTTCGAGTTTGCAGCCGGCTCTATCGAATTACGTTGTCACGTCAAAATTATATATCCTTCAGCCGTTCTGATGTGATGCACGTACTTAACATCATTACAGTGTTTTATTTACAAGATATGTTTTATACCTCAAGGTATGATTATACTAAGAAATTCTGTATTTTCATGATGAAACTCTGTCGCGTGACTCAACGTTGTTTATCTTTGGGATGTCCGAGTTAATTGGGTTCGTTTTAGCTTCCCTTTCGAATTTTGAAGTTTTGTGATTGGAAAACTTCAGAGTGGCTAATTAGAGGTTTCATGGAGGGTTTCTAAACTTATCAAATTATGGTCTGTTATATTTTTTATAACAGTTTATTTTTAGATAAAGTTGCGTGTTCTTTCTTTGTTCATCTTTTTTTTTTATTACAAGCGATCCCTTGCTTTACAAATTTACAATACATTAAAATTTGCATCACAATATACTAAAAAGACTATTATTATTCTGATGTATACTAATATTATAAAAAGGTAAAGTTTGTGGTGTTGTAGGGGTTAATCTCTGGATCTTTACCGATTTTCAAAACTCTTTTACCATCAGCAAACCACGTTATTTGTGAGTGTCATAGGCTATAATATTTTATATCCACATTTTCACGGGAACGGGAACTACGCTGTTGTAACCGTGGGTCGTCACTATTGTCCGAGAAAGGACAATAGTGAAATAAATACCTACATAACAACTCAACCTTCTACTTTCTACTTTTATTAGTAGGTAATACGTGTAATACTCGTAGATATAAAATCCTGTGATAACAGAGTGCTAGGACACCACTATGTTACCACAGAATGGTGGGTTAACACTTTCCCTTTTTACGGAAACATACATAATTAACTCAAATCACTGTTTTGCGCTAGTTTAAAAAAATATCGTTCTTTTAAAAGGAAATTTTATTTTACACCGCTGTAATAACATCAAAAATGCAGAGCCACTTTCCGAATATAGAAAACATTTCAACTTCAATATACTCGTAACAGTGCCTGCAACAGCTAGACATACTTTATTTTATGAATCATGGAAGTTCCTCAGTTCAGTTCCTAAAAGTCCTACTATAGTTGTCTGATAGTTAATTATGGAGCTAGTGTCTGTGGTGGCATTAGAGGTAACAGGTTTCAAGAGTCTCAACTGTCCAAGTATAAAGCGTATCTTTTATATTTTCCTCGACATTCCTAAGAGAAATATATATAGGTCCGGTCGACCCGCCAACCCACATTGGGGAAGTGTGGTGGATCTAACCTCCATATCCCCTCTCCTACAACGAAGGAGACCTAACCCCTGTAGTGGGCCGTTAAAATAGACTGCTACTAAATAATGTGAGAAATCATGTCCCAAATCGCCAGTCTCAGCTTAGCGGCAACCCTTCGAAAAATAGTCATAGTCATACCCTTATATATTTTGACAATTGCGGATTTAGACCCTCAAAACTATCTTTCTTCTATCTTCCAAACCCACTACGATCCAAATTCTATAATTGGGTACTGTTTACCTACTGGTCGTACCCATTTGATATGACCTCTGCCAGCGATTCCAAAGGCGGTGTAGGTTCGAATCCGGTCCGGGGTTCGCACCTCCATCTTTTCAGTTAAGTGCATTTTAAAAAAATAAATATGACGTGTCTCAAACGGTGAAGAAAAGACATCGTGAGGAAACCTGCATTCCTGAGAATTTTCCTTATTCACTAAGTGTGTAAAGTCTGCCAATCCACATTGGGCCAGCGTGGCTATTGGCCTAATCCCTATAATTCTGAGAGAAGATTGATGCACAGTAATTGATAATCTAGCATATGAGTGCAATATGAGTTGATAATCTAGCATAGATAAGTCTCACGATCATCGTGGTGATGAGACTTGTCTATGGTAGATAAATTAGCTAACGAACTTTCAGCCTTCCTAAAATGAGGTAAGTGTGACCATCGCAAGTTCGGTCCATACTCGTAAATGTAGTCTGCTATTTGTTTCTTACTGAATTTCAAACCTGCATTTGGTAGCTTCGGAGGGAGCTATAAAAATACTCGATCTTCGACAGCTTCAGGTTTCAAAGATCAAAGTGTAGTTTTCAAAACGAAATTTGAAAACTGGGAACACTTATATTTCCATTGCTTTCTACTGCATGTGAAAATGTTATTCGTGTTATGGTAAATGTTACGGTAAAGTTTAAAGTTTGTTGTGTCCCAGTTTAGGATTTCTTACTGCTCGTGTGGATTAACTTGACACCTGGCTCGAATGATGTTTGTATTTGTGTGTGTGTTTATTTTTCTTAAACTTTAAATTACCTTTAATTTGAGATAATTTTTAGTCTTAATTAATAAGCTTGTTATAATTAGATTTAGCAAACAAAACCACAAAGCAGTTTTTAGTGTCACTCAGCAGGCCTCTCTCCATAAAGGAGGAGATTGACCTTCACGCGAAATACTCCAACGCCAATTTGTAGGCTTAGGTTTTGTGTTTGGCTCTGCAAGAATCACTATAAAATAATGATAGGAACAGACGACTTACCGTGCTCTCCGAGGCATGTAATGTCAACAACTTCACCTGCTGAGATATTAAAGAAAAAACTCAGTAGGTAAGTAATTCATATCCCCATCTCAATACCACAAAAATACTTAGGTATGTTAAGTTAAGACTTTGATAAAATTAAAGGACCACTTTTAAATTTGTAGGAACAAAGGTTTTAGAAAAGAAATTTCAAATATCTACCCGGAGAACGTATTTGAAACGACGAGGCAAAGCATTTCATTCATGGCCGTAGAATTTTCTCTACATAACCGTACAGTACCGTGCAGCTCTTTTCTTCGTGGTTGTATAGGGAAAAAAGAAACGAGACAATCTTAACTTGATTGGTAATAGGTATAGCCGCATACGGTATAATTTTTACTACACTGTATTTGTAATTTATTAAAATTTAATTATTCATTACCAACCCCTTTTTCTGCTCACTGTTGAGCACACGTCTCCTCTCAGTCCATTAGTCCACAACGCTTGCTCAGTGCGGATAGGCAGACTTCACACACGTAAAAAATTATCAGGTATGCAGGTATCCTTCCTTCACCGTTAGAAACACGAGATGTTTAACTTCTTAAAATGCACATAATTGAAAAGTTGGATGTGCATGCCCCGGACCTGATTTGAACCTACGCCCTCCGAATCGTAGGCAGAAGACATATCCTTTCTCCTTATCCTATCACGGCTCTATATTATTAAAATCTGTTGTGGTTAAAAGTTTTTTCATAGGCTTGTATATTTCAACGATATTTTATTGATATTATGTAAGTAGTATGTAATTCAAGAGTCGCGAAGCTGAAGTGGCGATGGGCAGGCCACATAGTTTGAAAAGCCAATGGACGTTAGGGTCCCAAGGTGCTGGAATGGCGACCCCGCACCGGAAAGCGCAGTGTTGGTCGACCCCCCCCCCCCTTCCCCTAGTTGCAGGGAACCGCTGGATGCTGGCGGCTCGCGACCGATGTGCTTGGAGGTCCATGCAAGAGGTTTATGTCCAGCAGTGGACGTCTATCGACTGATAAGGTAAGCTAAATTTTGCTTCAAGCATCTCAACTTCGCTTGCAGTTGTTCACCATGAAAGTTTCATGTGAAAAATACTTGACGTCAAAATGACTAAATTATAATAAATCTCTTACATTTAAAAATTTAATATAACGTTATATACGTGTAACAATGTCATAACTTTCAGCGACAGAAATATTTATAACAGCAGAGGCATAAAGGATCTTCAGTAGAGTTTAATATAACCCACATTTTTCTATTTCTAAGAAAGTGTAACTCTCGAGGGCCGGTCACGTAGTTTCTGAGAAGTCATTCGTCAAGCTTACCTTCCCGCATCCACCGCTAAGAGGTATCAAGCTATCTCAAGACTGTCATATGTTATTATATTATTGTAGCCTATTCTTGTTTTGTGACGAATTTATTAAGGCAACCTGAATAAATGTTTAATACCGGCCTCAGACTGTTGTTATCGAAACGTGAACTGAATTGATTTACTTCGAGTATGACGTATTTTATTAAATGAGCACAAAACACTGATGAAATTCATAAATATTATTATCTAAGAAGCCGGTTTCGATCTCCGTCCGTTAGTCTATTGTATTTGTTACCTCCTCGTAAGTAGGCTTAACGTTTAGTTGAAGTAGTACGAAGTCAAGTAGTGAAATATAAATAAATCGTTTAGATATAATTAAGAATAGCCTCAATCGCTCAACGGTCAGACTTATCGCCGAGGGGTGGTGGTTTGATCCCCGCCCCGTTGGACTATTGTCGTATCCAATCCTAATACAGTCTTTCCCGACTAGTTGGAGAGGAATGGGAATAATGGTCATATTTAAATAATAATTAGGCAAATATTCTTTAAAAAAATGTATTTTTTCTGATATTAGATATGGATGATTAGTTTATTATTTTAGTATTGAATCAAGATATTAAAATTTTATTGGAATTGGAACCCTATAGTTAAAAAATTAAATTAAAAAATCTCACCATGTTGTGAAAATAAGAAGAACTAATTTATTCCAATAGCAAACTAAGCACAGATTACTAAAAAACAGTGGCGTAACTAGGCGTGGTTGAAGCTCCTGCCTACTTCGCGCTAAAATGAGACAAGCGAGCTCTTGCCCGCAAGGGCAAGTTTTGACTTAACTTACTTCAAATAATTCAAAGTTAATTTGGACAGTTTTCGTGACTGGTTCCATAAAAATCAGAAAACAGTTTTTTTGATGATGACAAAAAATTTGGTAACAGTTGCTAAAAGAAAGAGGCCTCTGTAAAGCGTCTTCGTCTATGTACAAATTTATACACCTCCATACTGGCTGACAAGTACTTGTGATAAAAGTAACCCCAATCCAGATTTTTTATATTTTTAGTCTTACCTATGGGTTGAATAACCGAACTGTTTCAATAAAAACTCAATTCTATTACCCTATATACATTTGTTAAGCGACACAGCGTATTTCTCGAAAAACAATAAATAAAACGAGGGTGTAGAAGCGTGAAAACCTTTTTTTAGCCGATAGAGAAACAAAATACACGTCTTTATTTAAAACGTTCGCCTTCGCGGATTGTCAGGGCGGGTGCAGCCCTTTTCTGATTTAACTAAATCACTGTAATGTGATGAGACGTTATTTATACATCCTTCGATTGTTTTATATATAGATTTTTAATTTTTAAACTAGCGGACACCCGCGATTTTGTACGCGTGATGTTTTGTGAAATTCTTAAAGTAAACTCCCATTAAAGTCGGTTTATTTGTTATAAAAATTAGCCCGGACAAACATAAAGACATATAGACAACAATTTTCAAAAACTGTTATTATATTTTAGTGTTATATAATTAGCTGTAGGTAAGCACTTGAAAAAAGATTGTTCTTTCAAAATCACAGACACTAAAATTTTATTTATTGATGATGATGATTAATGTATTTTTAAAAGATTTCCCCAATCTTTTAGAAATATAAACGTTAAGAGCGCGCAGACTTTCACGTGAGTGAAAAGCACGGAGCGATTGACGCGCGACGCAAATTTTATGACGTGAGCGCCATAACCATTTTTACCTAATTGCAAGTAAATTAAACAACATAACGAAAAACAAAATGGCCATGTTCAAGATATATACCTAATTTTCTATACAAAACAAAAATTTAAGAAAATAAGTTTGCTTTTCCTGAGATTGAAAGCAAAATGTGAGCAAAACATGTATTTTTAAAAAAAAATTAACTATCGAGAAAAGTTTTACAAATTGTGTATTTTGTATAGTCATAACGAAGCTAACACTTTGAAATATCATTTACCCAAATATCAGGCTCCTAATTTTTCCAGAATCTGAGATCCAGAACCATTTGTAACCACCAAATTACATATTGCACACTTTTAAGTCAATATTCCCTTTCTCCGAAAAAAGTCCAATGGGTCATCAAACCCATATCCTCTCGGTGTTGAGTCCGGCCCTTAGTGTAGAGCTATTGAGGCTTACCTGCGTATTATTACCATGAACGAATTTTCTACGTGAATGCGTCTTTAAACTTATATCATTATTGGGAAGCTGTGCAGAAAACTGATTATAACAAAATTACGGGATACAGTATGGCGCTACACCAATCTATCTTCTAGGTATTAATTAAAATTAGCCGACGCAATGCAGTTTCACCCGCGTAGCTCCCATTTCCGTCAAAATAGAGGGATAAAAATAACCTATGATACTCACAAATAACGTGGCTTTCTAGTGGTAAAATAATTTTCATAATCGGTTCAATAGTTCCAGAGATTACCCCAACAACATCACAAACTGAACCTCTTTAGAATATTATAAGTGTAGGTTGAAAATGCTCACTTTTATTAATTTTTATGTATTTACTACGCGGACGCCCGCGACTTCCGCGTGGAATTTAATTTTACAAAAATCCCGCAGAAACCATGGATTTTTTCGGGATGAAAAGTAGCCTATATGTTAATCCAGAGTAAAACCTATTTCCATTCCAAATTTAAGCCAAATCGCTTCAGTAGCCGCAGCGTAAAGGAGAAACAAACATACTTACACACAAACTTTCGCCTTTATAATATTAGTGTGATGTGATTTATTGATGTGTTACTCGCTGATAATGTAGATTTCTGTTGGTGAAAGATATATAGAATCGGTATAGTGGTTTTACATGGAAATTAAAAAAAACGCCAAGTCGAGAATTAAAGAACATGTTATAAAGTAAGTTGTTCCTAGCCAACTTCAGATAGCGTTGAGTTGCAGAGAAATGTTCGCACATTTTCTCCAAAGGTTTTGTAGATGTTTTCAAACTTTTTACTTAGAGCAACGAGACTGTTCCCATTTAACTGGGAAGTGGTGCGTAATAATCAGTTAAACGGTGGCAATATTTTTAAAAACTTTTCGCTTAACTAATGTGTTTTAAACTAAAGTGCTTCCGGTCTTTTAGTGAATCAGTATTACTTTTACTAACATAATATCTTTTACTGATAACCTTTTGCTTCAGTTCCGTACATGTGAAATAATACTTGTTACCTTTTTTTACATGACTGTCAAAGTAAGGTTATGTCGTCCGACCGTAAGTGTAGGATACAAATCCTTTACACTTTCTATATCTTTCTTTATATACTAGTTAGTCAAGCTCAAGTTCGATCGTGTATGGAGTACTGCTCCCACTTGTGGGATGGCTCCGCCAAATACCAGCTTGCTGCTTTAGATTTAGTGGATAAACGCGCTAGAAGACTGAACAATGAGGCTTTAACTGACTGTAAGCTTCAAAGCTTAGAGCATCGCCGAAACTTTGTCTGCCTATCGGTGTTCTACAAGATATATTTCGGGGAGTGCGCTCAGGAACTGTTCGATTTTGTGCCACCTTCGCCGTTTTACCACAGGACTGCTAGGCATCGCAGAGATCTGCACCGCTACGTTGTCGAAATCCCTCGGGCGCGTACTAAGCGGTTTAGTTCCTCTTTCCTTATACGCACTGCAAAGATGTGGAATGCTCTCCTAGCTTCAGTTTTCCCCACCACCTACAATATGGGTATTTTCAAGTCAAGAGTGAATAGGCATCTGCTAGGCAAGCGCATTCCACCATAGGCTGCATCATCGCTTACCATCAGGCATGATTGCAGCTAAGCGCTTGCTTATTCAAAATAAAAAAAAATAGTAATTTTGATCAGTTAGATTAATATCGTATAGTAATAGTAATATCGTAGTAATTTTTGTGTACAAGTTAGCCCTTGATTACAATCTCACTTGATGGTAAGTGATGATGCATTCTAAGATGAAAGCGGGCTAACTTGTTGAAATGGAATAGAATGGATGGATGAAAATCCACACCCGAAATCGTACCAGAATGCTAAGTCGCTTAGCGGTACGCTTTTGCCGGTAGGGTGGTAACTAGCCACGGCCGAAGGCTCCCACCAGCCCGCAGCCAGCAGTGTATATCCACTATAGTTATTCTAACTTTTAGAATGGGCTTGCTGGTCTGAACAAACAAGCCTATTGCTTACCTATTGAAGAACGAAATTGCTTACCTATTGAAGAATGAAAGTCATATTTTTTTTTTTTTTTAACTCAGTGCATAAATAATTAGTTCGCATCTTAGTAAACTTGCAGCCGCTGCAAAGAGAGTGCTTTTAAGTCGTGGCTTAAAAAGAAAAGGTTTTCTAACAATGCAAACCGTTTTCTTTCCTTTCGTTCTAACGAGTTCATTTTCAGAAAAAAACTTCTTGATATTCAAAGCTGCGAATGTTGAGCGGAAAAGAATTGCACGCTCCATTATTTGTATATTTACAATGTGCAGTAAAACCTTATAGTTTTGGAAAGTTAAAAATAAAAGTATCAAAGTGCTCACTTAAATAAAAAAAAATCTGAGCAGATTTTTTGAATACAGTATACTCTTTCGTATTCATTAATTAATAATAATAATCAAAAATCCAACACCATTTAATTTTATGTGACTAGTTTGTAGTGTTTTGTGTACCCCTTTCCCCTTTAGATTAAACAACAAAAATACACAATTTTGGACAGTCTCCGTGGCGCAAACGTATATTGTGCGGTAGATTTACAAGATGGAGGTCCTGGGTTCGATCCCCGGCTGAGCCGATTGAGGTTTTCTTAATTGGTCCAGGTCTGGCTGGTGAGAAGCTTCGGCCGTGGCTAGTTACCACCCTACCGACAAAGACGTACCACCTAGCGATTTAGCGTTCCGGTATGATGTCGTGTAGAAACCGAAAGGGGTGTGGATTTTCAGCCTCCTTCTAACAAGTTAGCCAGCCATCTTAGATTGCATCGTCACTTATTATCAGTTGAGACTGTAGTCAAGGGCTAACTTGTGTAGAATAAAAAGAAACACTTTTTTGTACCGATATAGTTTCTAGTTATTTTGGGTTTGCCTTTGTGTCAGTTGCCTCAAAAAAGTAGTCAATATATCAAAAACATTTATTATTTTACTTTATATTTTATTTTGCCAAAAACAGTCATTTCAAAAATATATTAGGCTAATAAAAATAAAAACAATTATAATAGACAAAGTTGTGAGCATTGAACATTAGAAATAGTGAGAACAGAAGTATTATTCGTAGTATAATTGTTGTATCGTTATAATATATAATAAAAATTTTAATAAAAAAAATACAACCGACTTCAAAACCTAAAAACGTAGTCACTAAACTAAAAAGCGAAAAATAACATCATAATATGTTCTACCTGCTGATCAGTATGAAGGCGGTGCTTAGCCGGTGATGTTTTAATTCAAGCCATGTGAGAATATCTTATAGATTTAGATTTTGCAGACAGTGTTGTTTCATGCGGTCCTGTCAGAAATGGCTTTAATTAAGACAACAAGTAACTGTAAACTGTTAAGGAGTTCCCTTAATTGTCATTGGTCTTCATCACCAAACCCTTAAATGACAGTCACAACCTATCTATATGGAAAGTTCTCATTAATACAAATTAATCAAGCCCAAACACAAGGTAACTGCTGTAAATCGCCGAGGAGTTCCCTCGTCTGTTTTATGGCTCCATCATCAGATCGATTTTAAACCTTCATGAAATTGTAGTGCCTAAGTACTAAATGGAAAAGTTTACGAACACACTAGACACCCATATAATTTTCAAAAGTTCCCCTCAATTTCTCCAGGATTCCATCATCAGATCTTGACATGATGGCAATGGGACCAAATGGGGACTATACCGTTTCAAACAAAAAAAGAATTTTTGAAATCGGTCCAGGCGTCTTTGAGTAATCGGTGTACATACATAAAAAAAAAAAAAAATACCGACCGAATTGAGAACCTCCTCCTTTTTGAAGTCGGTTAAAAATGACAACAGTTATGATGAAACAGGGCAACTTAACATCAGTTGACCAATGTAACAATGAGAAACTTGTTACATGAGCAGGTTATATGCATTTCTATGTGTGTGTTGCATAACTATAACAGTGTTTATCACTAAAACACATTAGCACAAATCATAAAACACGTAATGTACTAATTTATGAAACCACACCCCGTATGTATTGTATTGGAGAACACTTTACATAATGTCATCGGATTGCAATTTCGCATAATTTATGATAATGGTTTAACGATACAAGACTACATCAGTTCAATGGGCAATTATTTACATTGTAAGTCGTATCAGCCTACTATGTACCCACCCATCAATATATTACATTATAACAATGTACAACGTCAAACTTCCGGTACATCAGGCTTATAACTGTAGCTTGGCAACTTCGTTCGTAACACTCCCTATGTTGCGCGTGTGGCAGGGGCGTGTAGTGATGAATGAAAAACCCACGACTGATGCACGTCACTTCCCCGCACGCACGATTTCACACCCGCGCAGTCTTTCCGCCCGTCGCCCGCATATCATGGGAGTGTTATCATCGAACTTGATCTCGAACATACACTATCTTTGATTTATGCTTGTTGACACAATTATACGAAATTGATATTCTATGTAAAAATATCATCCGATGCTTACTAGTGGATATCACACAGTAGGTAAATAAAATTTTGTCAGTTGCTTTGATGTTCGTTTTACTAGGATGTTAATAACGACCAAAATAGTGAATAGGCCAGCTGGTCATCATCTTTTTTTTTTTTTTTTAACGTCTGATGGTGAAAGTTGCAGGCTCCAATCACTTTAGACCACAATGTACCAGCCTCGTGGGTCTGAATTCCAAATCCCCTTTTGTGTAAGAAGAGAGGCTCTGTCAGGATTGTCCAATCCAAACATAGCCATTTTGCCTAAGTTATTTTAATGGAAATTTCCAGGCTATTTCATTAAAATGGGATGATATTTAATCTTTTACACTAATATTTTCCATACATTATTCGGAAAACCTAATGCTTATTCTATGTTAATTTTAAAATTAAAAGAAAATAATAGATAAATAATTATTGTTTTCTTTTATTTATAGATAGATTTGGTATCGATGATTTATCTGTCAAACGGCAGCATTTCAAATAATCAGCAGAAGAAGTTTTCTTAAAAAATCGGTATTCCATATGCTTCTTTCATCTCCTATTTAAAGAACTTTATACAGAGACGTATACCTTTAGATCTAAGTTCTTCTTCTTTTAGTGCTTTTACACCTAGTTTTTTTTTTCTTTTTTATTCTTTACAAGTTAGCCCTTGACTGCAATCTCACCTGATGTTATGTGATGATGCAATCTAAGATGGAAGCGTGCTAACTTGTTAGGAGTAAGATAAAATCCACACCCTTTTCGGTTTCTACACGACACCGTACCGGAACGTTAAATCGCTTGGCGATACGTCTTGGTTGGTAGGGTGGTAACTAGCCACGGCCGAAGCCTTCCAACAGCCAGACAGCCCATCGGTCCAGCCTGAGATCGAACTCAGGACTTCCGTGTTGTAAAAATACACCGCGCAACGGGAGCCGTCAAAAATGATGCATAGCCGAATCAATTTTTTTCCATACAGCTCCATTCCGAGCTGTATTCTATGACACATTCAAGGACAAATCTGCAGCATTCAACTCCGCTGTAATGCCAACCAACCAAACCAAAACCAACTATCCTTTGGCCTGCCAAGTCAAAAGGCCTGGCATTGAATCCTCTAGGATACCATGTAATAGAAACTAGGTAGGTAGGTAACAATTTTTGGCGGCCTCCGTTGCGCAGTGGTATGTGCGGTCGATTTACAAGACGGAGGTCCTGGGTTCGATCCCCGGCTGGGCCGATTGAAGTTTTCTTAATTGGTCTCGGTCTGGCTGGTTGGAGGCTTCGGCTGTGGTTAGTTACCACCCTACCGGCAAAGACGGACCGCCAAGCGATTTAGCGTTCCGGTACGATGTCGTGTAGAAGCCGAAAGGGGTGTGGATTTTCATCCTCCTCCTAACAAGTTAGCCCGCTTCCATCTTAGATTGCATCATCACTTACCATCGGGTGAGATTGTAATCAAGGGCTAACTTGTAAAGAATTAAAAAAAAAAAAGGTAGCCTAACTTTTATTTAAATTATTCTGCAGTAAGTTCTCCACATCACAGAAAATAAGTGATAATATAAATTACTCTGTGGTCGTGATCGTTTCGGACGTTACGAGGCAAACTTGCACCATTACCGTTGTCGCCAGCCACTAAGTAGCTCCACATAAGCTTATTTGATGAGGCGTTTGAATCTAACGACTGGAGGTTCAGTGTAACGATCGGGGAATAGGTTACACGACCTCTATTATTAGATTTACTACCGTAGGCACATCGGTGGAGCATACAAAACACGGTGCGATTCAGTTCACCAAAGTGACGTCACAGCTATAAAACGCTAAGCGATAGCACAGTAAAGATATTACAAGCAGTATAATAACTCGGCCGTATTTTTGAAATAAATACCTACAGCCGCGCGGTACGTAAACATGTCATAGGGCTGCCCGCATGCAGCAATTTAATTACATTTGCTAACTTTGTGTTTCCACTTAGTTTTGTGATTGTAAATAAACTTTATTATATAAACAAATAAAATACTTTGTAAATTGTAGTAAAATGGGAAGTGATAAATAAAAATGCGTGTTTTTTGATTGGTTGATTTAATTAAGGCTGATACTACGTCAATGATCTTGAAGGATTGGTCGTATTCTTAAACATATTTATTTCGGTGATGCCATCTAGGTATTACCTCCACACTACGTGAACAAATAAAAAAAAAGATAAATACCTTCATGAAATTGTAGTGATTTAAAATAGATAATGAAACAATGAACAAACGCACTAATTGTCCCTACGATACGATAGTTCCCCTAGATTTCTCTAGGATGCCATTATCAGATCCTGACATGAAAAAAATGGGACTAACCTGAAAGAATATTCATCCAAACAAAAAAGAAACGGTTTACAAATGACGGAAATATCGCTGTAAATACGATACGATTCTTTTTGGAAGTCGGTTAAAATTCTTGTCACCAATGCCAAGCTGAACAAAAGTTTTATGAGCTTGCACATTAAAGTGCATAAAATCCGCCATTTTGATTTTTTAAGAACTAAGTTACCCAGTGACACTCGGCCTATCTAGACGAGTCTAATGACATATCATTTATCAGTATGTGTGCTTGGCAAATTTGTTCGTAACACTCCCGAAGGTCGGCGCGGTCCGGGAGGGGGGTAACGATGCCCAGCGCGTACGACTTCACACCCGCGCAGTCCTTTCCTCCCGTCGCCCGCATACAACAACAAGTCATAACATTCAAACACATACTCCTCCTTTGGGCTTCGCCGCAGTCGGGTAACAAAACACAAATGATCCGAGCACAGTCACACAATACATTGTACAAGCAGTCGAGGTTTTAATACAAGCTTATCGTACCTACTGTATCGTGATTCATGAACCGCGTATAGCTACATATTTCAATCGTGTCAATCACTTTCCTTTACTCTATTCACTTTATTTACTAATCCAGATACCTACCTTTATTCTGGAGATAAAAGGAAATACCTTATCCATTAAAAAATACAAGATTATGTACCTACCTACTAATAAGTAAATTTATTTTAAAGTTAACCTTTCAGAGTTTCCAGGTAACTTAAAAAAAGTTATCTCTGGATGGGATAATTTTGAATTCATGCATCCAAAAACGGCACAGTATTTCCTACTGGTCATAATTAAAAAAATCTAATACTATTAATACACTTTACTCTGTTAATACACCGTGCGTTCGTTCGTCACCGCGGCACAGTCGCGACTGTCTTCACCCTACGATCACCCCATGTTCAAGGAGCGTAGGTATAGCTCGCGTTTCGACCTCTAGTATGAAGTCCAACTACTGGTTGTAATATCTTTTCTGTGGCGATAGATAGAAAGCAAAATAATGATGGAAAAAACAATCTATACTAATATTATAAAGCTGAGGAATTTGTTTGTTTGAACGCGCTATTCTCAGGAACTACTGGTTCGATGTGAAAAATTATTTTACTGTTAGATAGGCCATTTATCGAGGAAGGCTATAAGCTATTATTACCGTACTTCTACGAGAACGGGAACCACGCGGGTGAAACGTGGCGTCAGCTAGTTAAAATTAAAAAAAAATATTTATGAGAATGTTGTAAATGAGTAAAATAATATATTTTGTAAGACAAACTTATAGCGTCAATCTTTTACCCGAGTTATCAAACAAAGTTCAGGAAAATCATTGAAAACTACTATAAATAAAGTACTATAATATTTTCATGTAACAAATCTTAATTCAAAAGGTTTCAGTGCCCTGAATTTTATTACTGTCAACAATATTCAATAACAAAAAGTATTTTGTGCAATCGAATACTGTTGAGTAAACTTCTGTAAAGTTTTCGTGTTGTAGTAGGTAAAATGAGCGCTATTTCCAAAATTCCTGTTATTATAAAATTGTAGGTAGGGTCGTCGTCATCAACCCATATTCGGCTCACTGCTGAGCTCGAGTCTCCTCTCAGAATGAGAGGGGTAAGGCCAATAGTCCACCACGCTGGCTCAATGCGGATTGGCAGACTTCACATACGCAGAGAATTAAGATAGTTCTCTGGTATGCAAGTTTCCTCACGATGTTTTCCTTCACCAATTGTGACACGTTATATATAATTTCTTAAAATGCACACAACTGAAAGTTGGAGGTGCATGCCCCGGACCGGATTCGAACCCACACCCTCAGGAATCGGAGGCAGAGGTCATATCCACTGGGCTATCATGACTCTTAGGTAGGTAGGGTATAGTATGGTAATATCAAATACTTTAATATTTAAAAACATACAAAGTATGTTGTAATATAATAACTTTTGGAAATAAGATTAAAATGTCTTCGCCTCTGCCAAATATGGTCCAATATATTTTTCTGCAAATCGAAAGCTCGTAAGGACGGCCAATGAAGCGTATACCAAGTCGTTTCATGCTGCATGCTTCCATATTTCCATGTTTATGGAGATACCGATATTGGAAAGCGAAATTTTAGGTATCTGGCTAGACGGTCACTCTAAATCTATTGATTATTATTTATTTGCAAGAAGATACTTGCATGTTTTTATCTATTATCTGTATATAATAATTTATAATATTAAAAAAATTACTTTTTTGAGTCTAAGAAATCAACAAAATAATATTGAGAACGTGTGATAAAATCTGTAAGGTCCAATCAGACACAAAAAAATACGGTCCAATAATGAAAAGTTACCTAAAGTTTGGATAGTAACAGCCAATTTAGAGCCAAAGACTAGAATAATTTATTTAGACAGTTAATGCAATTACAATTACAATGGGAAGATTAAAATTAGTTGAGCTTTTTTAAATTTGTTCAATTTTGTGGTGAAATCAAAAGTAGAGTCTATTAAAATCAATGTACTCGTACGAGTACCTATATAGTAAAGCGACATTTAGGTCGTGAAAATTACGTCGTCCTGAAATATACCTTATTTATTGAAGCCCGAATATGTCACATGTCAGTGTACGGGAGGGGTCAACAGTGAATATGCCAGAACCTACTAGCGTCAAATTCGAGCGTCAAAAATAAGGCCAGAGACAGTTGCTATCAGCTATAACCAGAACCTAATAAGAACTAACTGAATCTTATTAATTATAGATACGGTGATTATAAAAATAAACCAAATATCTGAACTTTGGAAAAATATATTTAAAAAATTGAAGCTTTAAAAAAAACAAAAAAATAGTATTTTAAAAGTTAACTACTGTACTGTCTGTATGTTCTTGCTTCTCTCCGGATAAGTTTAGGTAAAGTTTAGAGCAACATAATATTATAGATTTTCTCTTAACAAGAATGTAAGCAAAAAAGATAGGTACATACAAACATACCTAATAATATTCTATTATTTCAAGTTGCCAATGCGGGTTGAAAGGCAACTACGAGTATTAGTTGCCTAATTATTACTTTTGCCTTTGCTTATGTTAATTATATTAAAATATTTTAAAAATCATAGTTTAATGCAAAATATAGACGTGCGCTGATAACGTCATAAATCGAAGCGTTATATTTTTTTTATTAAAAGTTGAAACATATTTCTTCAAAAGTTTGACGCTGACGCTTGTGCAGTGCAAAACAATTCGCTTTGTTGAACGTTGCGGTTCGTGGCCCTCAGAACACGTCGCAGTATATAACAAGTTAATGATAATCTGGAACAGTTGGCCTTATTCGGTTTAACGTTTAATAAATAATAAAATTAACATGGCATTCACAAAGCTCGTTCTAGATGTAGAGACACATCATCATCACCATCATCATCATCATCATCATCATCATCATTTGCAGTTGATGGACGTCCACTGCTGGAAATGGGCATGGCCTTCCGAAAAAGGTGTCGAGTGGCCAGCATCCAGCGGCTCTCAGCAACCCGCTTGATGTCCTCGGTCCACCTAGTAAGGGGTCAACCAACACTGCGATTTCCTGTGCGGGGTCGCCATTCCTGCACCTTGAGACTCCAATGTCCATCGGCTGTTTGAATTATGTACCCTGCCCATTGCTTAGTGACACGCTGAGTTATGTCAGTGACTTTGATTCCTGTGCGGATCTTCTCATTTCTGATTCGATCACGCAGAGAAAGTCCAAGTATGTAGAGACACTAACTATTAAATAGTGCTAAGTGTAATTTGTTTACTAATGTAATAAATAATTGTACTTCAGATGATCTTTTTAAATATCTTAAGGTTAAAAGACTTTAAGGGTTTGTGGATATCACCTCTTTTTCTCCTGTCCATCTTATTTTTTTGGACCATTGCTCGCGCGGTTGCCGTAATTTCTTGGACGTATCTTATTATAAGGTAAAAGGAACATTCAAAATTTACAATAAGTGATCATTTGAGATTTTTATAAGTGAACATTATAGTCAGCATCTGTAATTGTGCCGGTTTCAGAATGACGGCGGTCTTACCTTGATTGATTCGACGGTTTTACGTGAAGAATAGGAAAATCTTGCCTCGTATTTGTTATTTAATTTCATTAAAGCTTAGTTAGGCTTTGTTCAGAAATTTATAACAAATCTATTATAAATCTAAGTCACTGGCAATACACAAGTATATTTCTACCAAACTAGTTCTAATGGATTTTTATTGGGTCATTTGTCACCCGTGGAAAGGTCCTATAAATTATACTATACAATCTGTCACCGCATTGAGGCATTAGGGTGACGGTTCATCAGTAGGGGATTGTATTGCTAATGCTAACATGAATGAAATTCATCCATCAAGCGTAATCAGCCGCATTACCGGGACAGGGGAGAGTCACAGGGGACATACGATTAGACAGGGGACGACACAAAACATTTAAGCGGTTTCATGTGTTTACGAGAGTTATGGTTAAATCTGTGAAATTAATGTTTATTATGAAATATTGTGGCCTTATGAAGAGTGCTTTATAAATATGTTATTAACGTCTCTTGAGGCTGATCGAGTGTGCGTTAAGAGAATATAAGTTTTTGAATTTGTGGAGTCCTTGAGAAACGTAACAATGATAGTTTATCAATTTGTGTATGTATATGGTTGCGAATTTCAAATATTTACGTATGACCAAGAAAAAACTTAATGTAAAATAATTACAAAAGTTTGAGTAGGTATCTATACCTATTACAGTAATTTCATACCAGATTTCTAAATTATATCTCAGAATACGTTCTTGTCCTAATTATGTCATTGCGCTACGAAAACATTAATCTATACTTTTAATAAATCTGTAGAGAGGTCAATTCTGTACATGAAATATATTTTCCAAATAACTATCCGGGGGTGATTAGTGATCGATACTGATGCCAAAAATGCCATCAGTAATTTTTTTGTCTGTCTGTGATGAAAAGTAACTCTTTTAATTTGTTTTGATAACCACATTTCTCATTTCACGCAAATTTCAAAATAGTTTACAGCAACGTAGTATATTGGCCAAAAGTAGCGGAAATAGTTCTAGGAAATTAACTCTACCGCGGAGGGCGTCCTATGCTATACTGATTATTACAGCTTAATACATAGTCTTTTGCTTTATTAATAGCCTATCTTGTAATTACACGAAGATATTCCCCCTGGTATGTCGGATCTGTAATTTGTAATCAAGCAATTAAATATACATTATCTATCCTGATTGACGGTTCAATTCTAATATTAAACCAACTATTAAACCTATAATATAAATAGAAATTAATGTATATAAATAAGTCCAGAGTAACACGTAAAATGTTTGTTATTAACGAACATAACTGGTTTTACATTTTACTGGTAATCTAAAAAACGGTAAAAATATCAAAATATTATTAAAGATATATATAATAATTGAAAGCCGTGATAGCCCAGTGGATATAACCTCTGCCTCTGATTTCGGAGGGTGTGGGTTCGAATCCGGTCCGGGGCATGCACCTCCAACTTTTCAGTTGTGTGCATTTTAAGAAATTAAATATCACGTGTCTCAATTGGTGAAGGAAAACATCATGAGAAAACCTGCATAACAGAGAATTATCTTAATTCTCTGCGTGTGCTAAGTCTGCCAATCCGCATTGGGTCAGCGTGGTGGACTATTGGCCAAACCCCTCTCATTCTGAGAGGAGACTCGAGCTCAGCAGTGAGTCGAATATGGGTTGATGGCGACGACGACGATATCTAAATAAATGACGACTATGCAAAATGTTTGCTTTTATCAGGTACAGAACAAAAAACCAGCTATAGTCAGACTTTCGTAATTTTATAGAAGTTCAAAGTTTGTCTAGCCAAGCAAGCCAAATATAAAGTTTGGCAGGTTAGAGAAGATCCAAGTACTTACCCTTAAAAATATTTTAGATAGCTGCTTCATTTCAAAAGTACCACAAATAAAATAAATGCGGGTAAGTTTTTATCACAAAAATACGATCGTAATTCAAAATTTATCCTGCCCTATTGGACATAAATAAATAGAAACAATCTTCTATAGTTGTATATTGTATGAAAATGTGGGCTTAATCGATACTAAGCTTTTTGAGTTTTTGAAGTGACGGCAACCCTGGATATTTTTATAATATAGGTACAAAATTTTGATAAAATACCTGAATATCAGCATAATCTATATTAATATTATAAATGCGAAAATAAGTCTGTCTGTCTGTTACCTTTCAGTCTAAAATCGTTGGCTCAACGGATCAAGATGAATTTTAGACGTAAATTTTGGTATAATGGTAATTGGGACCTTGGAGCAAAACATAGGTTAATTTTTGACCCTAATGGAAAGTCCTTCATTTTTGGAAATACAGTTCACATTCATAAATCATCAAAAAATACGAAATAAGTACAGTGTGATTCAAAAATTTTTAATATTCAACTCCTAAAGTGATGAAATAGTAGTAATATATACCAGCAAAAAGACAAAATTTGGAATCGGGAGACCATATAATTTTAAGTAACTAAGTACATAAATATGAAACTTTCCCACGGTTACTCCAAAGGTTGACACAGTAATGTTTGCAAAGTATTTGACTGGAGCACTTTGTACGTGTGCAAAACTTTATTTGCTCGGGTAAGTATAGCTGGTTAAACTGAGTATCTTTGCATTTACTAACTTTGTTCTAAGTTATACGATAATGGTGCAGTTGAAATAGAAATTTGATAAGATGTAGTAGGTACCTACTATTATTAACTAGAACTTTATATGGACCTCGTACCTAACTCTTGAATACGCTAGACGTACGAGGTCAACTGACCTCAAACGAGGCAATAGGCGGGGTATATAGTTCGAAGAGATGGACTTTGGGGTTTCAAGATGGTAAAAAGGGCCTATCAATCCACCTACCACTTACAAGTTTGTTTTATTTTATTATTTTTTACAAGCCGTTGACTACAATCTCACCTAATGATGAGTGATGATGCAATTTAAGATGGAAGCGGGCTAACTTGTTAGGAGGAGGATGAAAATCCACACCCCTTTCGGTTTCTACACGACATCGTACCGGAACGCTAAATCTTGGCGGTACGTCTTTGGCGGTAGGGTGCTAACTAGCCACGGCCGAGACCTCCCACCAGCCAGACCTGGACCAATTAAGAAAACCTCAATCGACCCAGTCGGGTATCGAACCCAGGACCTCCGTCATGTAAATCTACCGCGCACGCCACTGCGCCACTGAGGCCGTCATAGGTGGACTAATTCGAGCTTGAACCTAGGATCTTTTTATCTAAAACCACATAGGTCACTAAACCAACGTTTAATATATTAATATAACATAACATACACGCTTCTGTGCAATGTATACAACTAATTACATAACATTAACTGCTTTGATTACAAGCTAATTGATAATCCACGAGATACATATCAAACGATAATTATAATACCCCGGTTTGGTGTATAGAACATATGTTTTGGTTCGCAATTTACCTGATTAATCACATTACAAAGTTCGTGTAATCTCTAGATTTCCCTGGCATCTCGGGTACATATTATAATATTCTCAGTATGTATGTATATCTACATACTCATACCAACCGAGCGGTGATAATTTTTTCTGTAAGGTCGCATTTTTGTATTCTAAATTACCATATAAATATCCTACTAATATTATAAACGCGAAAGTTTGTATGAATGTTTGTTACTCTTTAACGCTGCAATTACTAAACCGATTTGTCTGAAATTTGGAACGTAAATAGATTTTACTTTGGATTAACATATAGGCTAGTCTTCATCCCGGAAAATTTGTGAAATTTGTGAAAAACTAAATTGATTCCCGAGAGATTTGTGAAAAACTAAATTTCACGCGGTCGAAGTCGCGGTTGTGCGCTAGTACTGCATAGAAGGTTGAAGTACTCAATATAAGTAAATAAAGTAAATAAATATACTTAAACAATACACATCACTATCTAGCCCCAAAGTAAGCATACAGAGTAGCTTGTGTTATGGGTGCTAAGATAGTTTATATTATAATATTAATATACAATTATAGACTAGATATAAATACTTATACATATAATGTATAAATACACACAGACACTGAAAAACACCCATGCTCATCACACAAATATTTTCCAGTTGTGGGAATCGAACCCACGGCCGTGGATGCAGAAAGCAGGAACACTACCCACTGCGCCACGCAGCCGTCATATATAACCTTAAATATAACCTTAGTTTTAAGTTTTTGTCTTTCATGTATGTCATGTTTCATAACAACATAACCTAATGTTTCGAAAATGCTTGTAACTAAGCCAATTTGAAAAAATAAATTTTAATTTTGAATTTTGAATTTGTTTGAATTAAGACCAGACTAGCAGACAGAGCCTTGTTCACTGTAATTGTTACTTCCAAAACATTATCAACTATTTTTTTACTTTACAAGTTAGCCCTTGACTACAATTTCACCTGATGGGAAGTGATGATGCAATATAAGATGGACGCGGACTAACTTGTTAGGAGGAGGATGAAAATCCACACCCCTTTCAGTTTCTACACGAAGTCGTACCGGAACGCTAAACCGCTTAGCGGTACGTCTTTGTCGGTAGGGTAACTAGCCACGGCTGAAGCCTCCCACCAGCTACTTTTAACTCAAAGTTATTTAATCTAGTTGTAAAAAAGAGTAAATTATTGCACGCTAGTTAGCAAATAACCTGTAAAAACGGGTAGTTAAAAATACATTTAAGATAACTAACAATATTACGTCACAATTTTTAAGCTGAAAACAACGTGAAAATGTTTATGTAGAGAGATTTTAAAATGTCGGTGACTTAAGGCTAAAAAGCCGTGCCGGGCATAAATTTGTTTTGCGCATTAGTGAAGCCGAGGACATGGGCGTACACAGTTGCACTTTGCATTTCAATGCATCGTGTTACAGAATTCATAATAACAAAATTTGTACGATCCTAACTACGACTAACGAATGTTAAACAAAGTCGATTACGATTTTTGACGTGACAACGTCTTATAATTCGATGTAGCCGGCTGCACACTCGAAATAAGATGACGTCATGTGTCGTTCCCTCGCTCTATCTGGTCTATGAAGATTATTAAACAGTATTTTAGAAAAACAAACATTTTCTTTTGAAAAATGCAACCATTCCATCAGTATTTTCTTATGACGTTGTCACGTTCAACTATCATCAGTAAACCGGCTTTAAAGACAACTTATTTTTAGTTATGAAGACAATTTTAATGCTGCTATTGAAAAAGATGGCGTTATTTTGGGGAACTTCGAGATGTACATACGTGGGCAGGCCTACTTCTTTATAGGAGACACTTTGATTAAATGTATTGGAACAATGCGGGTTGGCGAGATTAAGGTAGTAAAATTTGTCTAACTAACAGGAATGACGACTTACCGTGTTCCTCGAGACATCTGAGTATACTGTCAACTTGAATTAAAGTAAAGCTAAATATTTAATAACCCTTTTTTATTTTGAATGATTTATATTTTACAAACGGATCCCTAAATCAAAAATGTTGGTAAAAGACTTATAACTTTCAAAGATAACCCGCACTATCAAATAAACGAGTAAAAAAAAATCATTCCCACTTTTAATGTAGGGACGGTAACCTAAAAAAAATACTTTTCAACATTTTATTTCACGACTTTGTCCAAATTCTTAATGTACATACAATCACGCTGATTTCAGCTTTCTAATATTAATAGTCTCTGCGCTAAAATCGCGGACGGACGGACGGACAGACTGACATGACCAAACTATTGCATGCATGCATTTTCTACTTTCATTTCTAATTTGTTTGTTGGTAAACAGTGCACACGGAGTATGGTTTTAGTATAAAACTTAATATTTCCTTAAAATCGGCAAATATACATTTTATTTGTGCTACGGTGAGATGTGTGGAGGCGACAGCACCAGAGTACTGAATTAAATATACGACACGCCTCATGTTTTCATCAGCTGCTTCAGCTAAATATTTGACAAAGCTAAAAATGCCAACTTTAGAGTAAATTTAATTTACTCTAAAGTTGGCATTTAGTTTAATACTAATTCGTTAACAGTTTCTTAATGCTTACTAATTAAATACTTTTGTCCAGTCCAGTAGTACTTAGTACTTAATGTCTATTAGTAATACATCTCTATTAGTAGCACAGTAGTACTTAATGTTTATATTTAAACAAACTCAAAATCAATCTTTTTTTATTGGATTAAAAATCTGTAAATATTCATTGACATTATTTCGATGGATCCATAAATTAGAGTTAAAATACAAATTGGCAACTTTTATGATACGTATTTCACATATGCAACTGTCCAGCCATTTTATATAATGGGGATGATGACTAGGTTTGAATATATTGATTTTTATGATGCATTCGGGTAAATAAGGTCAATGTTTTATAATTAAAATTAAATTATTAAAATTTATATATAAATAGCAAAGATTGTCTGGATATTTGCAAAATAAATGAGATTTTAAAATTTCAAAATCTATTAAAAATCATTTATCGTAGTTACATGAAAATTCATACAGTTTTAGCTTCCTTACATTAAATGTGACAATTATTTAAAATGTGGACTATAAACATAAACGCACAAATAACAAAGATATTAGTAATTTTGTTTCAACGCACATACAAATCTAACGATCATTTCATCACCTACGACGTTATTAGTTCGTGCCATTTTGTATGGAGCGTTTTTCAGGGATCCGCGGCAGCGTCGCAAATCTGACCCTTTAAATCCCTGTAGCTCCGAAAGTAATGATCGCAAATACCCTGTTCATTTTACAAAATTGCTTTACTATTAGCATACTCTTAATTTATATACAATTTAAAAAACTGTCATCATCCCTATTGTCCTTCCGCATATTCTACGACAGTTAAGAACCGAATTATTTGTTAAGTATTTCAGAGGAAGAAAAAGACATTGTCTTTTATTTCATTGACGTCATTCTCCGGTGGAAGGTATGGAGCCGACAGCTGCGGGTAGCTCGTGAATATATCAAGTGACATCTTCACGTTTTATCAACCCTGCAATGCGGCCGAACGATGAATTTGCTGAGAAAGGATGAAATACTATAGTAGTTAGTGTTCTAGATGAATTTCCGTCGCATTTTTAAATGACGTGAAAGTAATTGATGTCAGAGTATTCTGAGGGCCTAGTGGCAGTTTGATACTGTTACTATCGCGTTAACGTAAACGCGAATTTTTAAGGAATTGAAACAGCGCCATCTAGTGGCACTACTGCACAACTTTTTCAATTCAATATAAATTCGCGTTTACGTTAACGCGATAGTAAAACAATGAAAATATTGAAAACTCCCTCTAGGCACACTGCACGATTAGGAAAATAATATTCTTTGGATGCATTGCAAAACGTTTTCGTTTCTCATGCCGCACTTTCGCAACAACAAGAATCAATCCAGCTTTCACAATCTTTGCACCTTGCGCTTTTCCTTGCAATATGGCTTTAACTATCTTGAACTGAAGACAAGTCTTATCTTTCCTAAAAATGCCTATATATTCTTGTAGCTTCTAGGAAAGCGTTTTCCATCAAATACTGCATTCCGTACTACTATGTTTAACGTTGTACTGTCGATTAAAAGTAATAAAAAAAATTGTTTTCATTTAATAAGTATATTACAGTCATAGCCAATAGAAAGCACTATATCACAGTTCCATCATTTGTAATTTTCTTTTGCAATAGGTTTATTTTTAACGATATCTCAAATTCTCAAATCAGGAAGTATTTTGGTCTGCAATTATATGGTGTAAATCATCATCATCATATAAATATTTATTATAATTATCCAATGATATTAAATACATTATCATTGGGATAAATTATATATAATTAAACTCGGGATAAGAATTCACAAAATGTAAGAGAATTTTTAAATCCGGTGCTTCTTATCTTTTGAACAATAATGAAATGTCGTGAAACTTAGAGGTAGTAGATAAGGAGTTTGTCTAAACTTAACAATATTGTTTAATAATATTTGATGTTAAAATAAAATAACAAAATACAAATTTCACGCCGACAAAGTCGCTAACGTATACTAGTTCATAATATGTTTAGGGGTAACGAGGGACGATGGAGTGTCAGCCAATCTAAAGATTGCCACTGTAAATCAATGGGATTGGACGCCTTCACTGGCCGATATATCACTTGTATCCAAACTTTCGATACCCTAGCATATTGTATAGCAGTATGACGCAAGTAAGCTCCTCTCTTATAAATGGACTAGCTGACGCCGCGCGGTTTTACCCGCTTGATTTCCGTTCCCGTAGAAATACGGGCATAATATATAACCTATAGCCTTCCTCGATAAATGGGCTATCTAACACTAAAAGAGTTTTTCAAATCCTGAGATTCCTAGTGCCTGAGATTAGCGCGTTCAATCACAAAAACAAACTCTTCAGCTTTATAATATTAGTATAGATCTAAGGAAAAGAGGAAATATTTTAGTAAACTTTGTTTTAGGTGGGTAAGGTGTCATTGAAAATAGCTTTGACAGGTTCTGTCTTTATTAAATATATACCATTTATTTATTATTTAAGAATAGATTTACAATTTTCAATATTGTCACAGCGATAAAAACAACACAAATCTCTTCCTCATTCTCAGCTTAAATTTTCTTTGTTCTACCCATTTTTGTTGTTTTTTTTCTTTTTGCAAGTGCCCGAAGATCTTCTTATATTTTTAAATCCCATCTTCTCACCGCCTTTTTAGTATGAACAAGACAAGGCATTACGGTTAAAAGCTTATATAAAATTTTCATGAAATTCCACCGGTTCAAGGAAACAGGATATCTTGAGCTTATGCTAAGTTCCTCTGTCCCAATTTTTTTAATAAAAGCATACGAAAAGTTTTATACAAAGACTGTGTGGATACGGTTCCTTACACTTATGTGTGCTCATGTTTGCCCTACTTTGTCCTGAATTTTAAGTGAAAGCGGCATGTTCTGAATAATTGAATTTATACTAAAAAAAATAACAACATGGTATGAGGTCTTTGATGTTTCTTTCATGGGTTTCATAATTAAATTATAAGATAACCTAAATTATTCGGCTCACTGCTGAGCTCGAGTCTCCTCTCATAATGAGAGGGATTAGGCCAATAGTCCACCATGCTGGCCCAATGCGGATTGGCAGACTTCACACATGCAGAGAATTAAGAAAATTTCTTCACCGTTCACCTTTCAACGTTTGAGACACGTGATATTTAATTTCTTAAAATGCACACAACTGAAAAAGAGGTTCATGCCCCGGACAGGATTCGGACCCACACCCTCCAGAATCGGAGGCAGACGTCATATCCACTGGGCTATCACGCCCTGATGATTAATATACATAAACAATATTTGCCTAAATCTAACAAATTAAACTAAGTTATTAAAATATTATCTGGTTGTAAATAATATATAGAGCAAATTAAATCAGCGAACATTTTTTTAATTCTTTATTCTCTACAAATTAACCCTTGATTACAATCTCACCTGGTATGTGATAATACAATCTAAGATAGAAGCGGGCTAACTTGTTATGAGGTGGATAAAAATCACACCCCTTTTGATTTCTACACGACATCGTATTGAAACGCTAAATCGCTTGGCGGTACGTCTTTTACTACTACGCCACGGAAGCCGTCAAAGAAAAAAAACGTAAAAACGTTACTGACAAGTAAAAAACAATGTAGTTATTTTGAGTTTTAACAACACTGAAAGCAGTTAATTTTAATGTTTAGTTATCATCAGCCTATTTTGACAGCCGACTTCAGTGACAGGTCATCCTCTAGAAAAGAGGATATGGAGCTTAGACCCACCACGTTGTTCCAATGCGGGTTGGCAGGTTTAGGGTGATCATGTGAAATCCTGTAACGACCACTATTATAATTATGTTAATAATTACGACCGAGGTCAAAAGTTTAACAAGCTCTACGAAGCACGGGGCTGTAAATTCTGGCTGATTTTTTTTTCTACGATTTTTTTAGAGGAATAACAAAAACCCTAAAGTTCAAAGATTGATCAGGAAAAAATCAAGGATCATCATGATGAGCCAGACATGCTAAATCTATACTAATATTATAAAGCTAAAGAGTTTGTTTGTTTGAACGCGCTAATCTACCTACAATTCCGATTTGTAAAATTCTTGTAGTATTAGATAGCCTATTTATCGAGGAAAGCTATATATTATCCCCGTACGGGAATGGGAACCACGCGGATGAAACTGCGGGGCGTCAGCTAATAATATAGCAGTTGTTATTTTATTATAAACAAGAATACAATATTACATCAATTCTTATTACGTTAAAATATTTCAGTTTGAAATAAAAATTAGCTTACCAAGTAAACGATACCGTAAAACCTTCTCCTTTTACAATGGCATCTCAATATCAAGTGATAATCAAATTCACGGCTCAACCGATAGCTTTGAATATCAGGTGGGATGGTGGCTCCGTTAAAATCGCACGCTCCGAATATATTTCGTGACGGAAGACTATCTATGTGCATTATGCTGATATACGTTCCCTAGAACTGGTTAGTGATGGCTTAGTTATATTTTTGATAGCTGACGCCGCACCGTTTCACTCGCGTGGTTCCCGTTCCCGTAGAAATATGGGGATAGCCTATAGCCATCCTCGATAAATGGGCTATCTAACACTGAAATATTTTTTCAAATTGGACCAGTAGATCTTGAGATTAGCGCGTTCAATCAAACAAACAAACAAACTCTTCAGCTTTATAATATTAGTATAGAACCTTGTCGAGTATAGGTAAATACATATACATGTTATGTTTACGTACCTAATCTAGAAAATGGATTGGAAGATGAGAATTCAATTATCGTATTTAGATAAGGTATTTACTTTGATTATATAATCAAAGGGTATTTATTTCTTTAATACAAAATAATATGGTTTTGAAAAATTTTAAGCCAATTTAGCGCCAAGTAAGTACTAATAAAGATGCGCTTAGACAATAATATGATATGATAGATATGGCACGCATTTTTTCAAGCTATTTGTTTAACAGGGGAGGTAAGGGAAATAGTAGTCATTAAATACGTTATCATTGGCTGGTGGGAGGCTTCGGCCGTGGCTAGTTACCACCCTACCGGCAAAGACGTACCGCCAAGCGATTTAGCGTTCCGGTACGATGCCGTGTAGAAACCGAAAGGGGTGTGGATTTTCATCCTCCTCCTAACAAGTTAGCCCGCTTTCATCTTAGACTGCATCATCACTTACCATCAGGTGAGATTGTAGTCAAGGGCTAACTTGTAAAGAATAAAAAAAAAAATACTATTCTTAAAAAAATGCACATTATGAAACAGTTGCACGGTTGTTAAGATGTCAATAAAAACATAGTGTTTCGTGTGTTATAATTTTGTGACAGGGGCCTACAAACTCAGAGAGTGGATGAAATCGTGGGCGTTCGCTAGTTTTATTTATATGTATTGATGATAAGTATACCAACAGATATACCGCTTCCAATGTCTAATACATCTATGTCGTAAGCATTTCATATCGTTGTAGGCACGCGTTGGCATTTCCTGAACCCCCCTCCCCTTGCCCTCCTACGTGACGCGCTCTCACTGAAATATTTTTACTATTCATCGCCTTAAGAAGCATTAAAATGCTTGCTATGAGCGGCCATTTTTTTCAAACGTTTTCCACGAACGTTTTTCCTCATACATCTCATGTGCAAGGTTAGCACTACAATATTTTTTATCGTCTTTCATAACATTATCATATACCCTCAATTACAGATCTGGTCTGAATTCATATCACTTGTGTCTAAATTCTTCAAACCAACCTTAAAAAAATAACTAAAAAGGTCTTAGAGCTCTCAGACAAGTAGATACACCGAAACTCATGGAGGAGATAAAAGATAAGATAGAATCTTGGAGATGAACTTTTTAATAAACAGTGCAAAATTAAGCTTTTGAAGCACAGAAAAAAACATATACTTAGGTAAACATGGAGTGCTATGAACATATAGCAAATAGCTATGACTTTATTGAACATCGAATTGAAACAGAAACGTACTTCGGTAATTACAAAAAAGTTATACAGAAGCAAAAACATTCATCGGGAGTAGCGAAAAATTGAGCACTTTGGCACATTTGGGGCGTAAAGAGAATTTCCCGACGTAAAAGCTGCGAAAATGGAAGGTTTTAAAATTTAGGAAGCCTATTTGGGTCAATTAGTTGAAATTAACTGTGCCGTATAAGCAAGCTTTTGGATTGTGAGCCTTTCGTGGTCAATTTTAACTGTTTAACTCAATGATGTTAAATACTGTTATCATTGGTTTAACTCATCTTCCGTTATCCGCAAGTCGAGTAACTTTAGTTTATATGTTTGTGTTTTTATGTTTTATTCATCAACATTTTAGATGTTTTTAAAGATAATCATTTACACGGAATCCTTACAGTTTTGTCATGTCCTTCTTTCCGTCCGTCCTCAGTTAAGCTCATGTTAAGTACCAGAAAGCTGTAACTTATAGACTGAGAACAAGTGACAGTCAGACTTTCGTCATTTTTTAAAAGCTGAAAATTTGTAAACAGGTTTACTTAGATAAGAGAGAGAGGGGTGCGGTATCGCGCCAATGGCATGTAGCGGCGTTCAGTGTCGGCGTTTAGTGGCAAGTGCTGGCCGAAAGAAGCGAACAGCGACGATTGTAGTGTGGCGACCACCGTCGCCAACCGTGTGCGGGGGCCCTTAGAGTCAATTATAGGTTTCAGTGACATACAAAAACTTACTATTATTTATTCAAGTAGCAACCATAAACTACACAACGTAACAGCAGTTACAATGTTTGGTAGCGCCGCAAAATGTATATTTAGTAAATTATTGCATACTCTGTAACCTTCGCTACGAGCACATTCCATTAGAATATGGAAAAATATGGAAAACCGCCGTCTTACCTACTATGTTGCTAACTGCAGTTGGATTTTTTTTATCATAAGTAAAGTCCGACTGCGGTTTTGCAATTTAGTTTTTACTAGTATAGGAGAAAAATTTGTGGTCATGGACGTGGATATCAAAATAAAAAGACTTGCAAATTCGAGTTAATTTCGTAATTATAAAATTTTATTAGTTGAAATAAATGTAACTACTGGCAAACCAACAGGCTCATCTGCTTTCTATTTCTGCTATAAAACATCAACACGGATCTTTAGTCCAGATCATATTCTTTTAATTACTTTTAATTTAATAAATGCATTGGGTACTAATTGATCTGCATTTATCCTACGTTAGTAAATGTATCAGGTAACATTATTCTTCAACAAACTGCTTTTATACCTAAAAAGATCTTTCCGCCTCCTATAATATCGAGGCTTAGACCCATAGCAGGCTTCAGTGGCAATATCAGCTGTTGTTTGTAATAAAGACGAAAGTATATACGGGGTGTAGCACCACCATTTTTCAGTCTCTTTGCACAATTTTTCAGATTTTTCATTTCAAATGCAAATCATTTTAATCAATAGATGCTGAAAGTTCAATTTAAATAATCAATGAGATACATTATTGCAATAATAATTATTATTTTTTTTATGCGTTATTGCAAATAACGCCGTTATCAACCGTTTATTTTATACTAGAGATAGGAATTGTCTTAATTTAATTTAGTCGATTATTAAAAAGCGAAAGTTATTTAGACACATTAATATTTTGCGGTGATTTTGTAGGCACATAACTTAACTATAGTATAAAAGAACCATTGGTCGTAAAAACAAAATTAAGTTCTTAACGCGAAGCCCACTCTTAGTTCTTATCTTGAAATTACTCATATCAATGGTCGTAGACCAACATCGGTAAAGGAGTTAGGCAGTAGACGCATGCGTACAACTGACGTGTATCGCGCGCTCTTATGGCCTCGCAGTTTAGATCGCTTGCGTTCCCGCTTAGCCGTGTTGAGCGCTCGGGGCCCCCTCTATATACGTCAAAACAACCAATTGATTTATACGTACACACAAACAACCAATAAAAAAAATGAAATGTTAAGACGAAACTTTGTTGGACTTCGAGCGAACTTTCTATGATGTGACTTCAGTGTTTAGGTAGGTGGAGTTTTATTTATTTGTAAATTCATATCAATCTGTCTTAGCAAAGTGACATAAGATGAATGATCGCAAATATTAGAGGTCTTTGTGGTTGTATTAAACGCGTAGTCAGCGTGACTAGTACGCGCCTAATGGATCCGCTTTATGTACTGCCTAAATAAAATATGGGTGTTATGAATCCCTGTTACGATTTACGAACCTCTGCAATGTGTGACAGTGAGTAGGAGTTATTACTTAAGTTGACCGCACTTTTTTTACTATATAACAAAATAATATTCAAGGTTTTATCGATATAGATGAAATGTCATAGTATAAATATTTGAAAAATAATGGTAATACTCTTAGAATTTATTACGTTTCCGGTAATGTTTATTAATAAACTGCTATTTAGTATATTATTTCGATAAAATAAATTACTTAGTCCTTTTAAACATTTATTTTTTTCGAATATTTGTCGTGACAGGTACTAAGAGCGATATTTAATTAAATTCTAGTAACAGCTGATGCTAAGATAATCTACTTTTAAATACATTTTCAGTAGAGTGGATCAAAATGAAACAAACAACACGTCAGAATAGATTGATTACTTAATCTTGACTCAACGGCTAAGCCGAGCTAGATGAAACCTTGCAAAGCGATTATAGTATCAAATTGATTCATTGGTGTATTATAGCTTATTATTATCCTAATTTTCCACGGAAAAGGATCTACGAGTATGAAATCACAAGGCGTTAGCTTTATAATTTTATCATTATTAGGTGATGACCGTCTCGTACCTGACTTGAAAGATAAGTGACCTCTATGTATGGACCAGGGTTGTTTGCTGATACATAATTTTGTCACATGCAGATTTTTTATTTTATGTTATTTTCCTAAAATGTGCTAATTTTTACTGATGTGTTTGTGCATCCTTTCCGTGAATAATTCTTCTTACATATTATATTACAGAATGCATAATCTTGTTCAACTAATTTAAAATATTGCTATATTTCACTTTTTAACGTAGGAGACATTTTAAAAGCAACTAGTAACAACAGGTCATAAAACAAGACACTATAGTATGCGCATTATCATCTGAGTCGTCCGGTCATAAAAGTCAAAAAAGATAGGAATGTGCAGCGCGCCTACCTGCGCACCCTAATTATCGATAAACGGCTACCTGCGCACGTGCTAATGATGAGTCAATAATGATTTGGACGATTCTGATTGGTCGGTTTCTAATGTAATTGCATTGCGTATTTTTTTTGCTATAAATGTGTTTACTGCAATTAAATAAATACATTCATGTGTTACTCGTTGCGCACTATGGATACTAATATATAATAAATTTGGCAGAAGACGAAGATTCTGATGATGAAGACTCAGATGAAGATTAATTTTATTTAGTTAATAATTATATAATATGAAATATGTATTATATTAAATCAAATATTGTTAATTTTTTTAATTTTGTGAACAAGATACGATAATAAACTTTACTTATCGATAATATGTCTTTCATTGTTACACCCTTCACTAGACGGCTCCATAAGACCCATAAGTGCAAGCGAGATAGATATAGAGAAATGATTTATGGCCCTAAGACTCAGTTGTTAATGCTATTAGTATAGCACTAAGTAGTAATTGTTGACAATAATCACAATTGTTTAGAATGAATGAACAATAGCGCATTTTGATTGGACAAAACTCGCAAGTGACAGCGACACGAGACGTTAACTCTGCCCACCAAGGGGCATGTTGCAACAAGCAACGAACAATGCGGATGATGATTCTGATGCTGATGTTTAAAATGAAGCTGATGATCAGCTGATAATCGCAATAATCCTGGTATGGACTTCCCTACCACTACGGTTAAAACCGTTTGTTTATATTTATTACCGCTAGAAAATTGTCGTTTTACTAATTCAACTAGACTACGATAGAATGAGAACCCGTAGTATCCAGACCTAGCTCATTTTGAAAGCTGATATCTTATCAGCCTATGCTCCTACTATAGGTAAGTACAGTAGCCGATTATGGAGTTAAGACCGTCGTTGTTTTTAGAAGGAAGAACTACCTATGGTAGGAGCATTGGGTGACAAACTTACAGCCTTCACAGAATGAGGAATGTCTAGTTATCACAGGCTCTCAGTTCACGAGTAAAATCAAAATCATTGTAAATTAACATCAAACGATAAATGTTTATTCACACGAATAAGTTCGAGTATGTAATGTAGGTAGACGAAATATCTCTTGGATAGAGTAAATATTTATCAAGTTTCTGTATTAAACCACTATTTTCCTGTTCTAAATTATCATCTCATTTTCAACTAACCTACACGTTTTGCTTAACTGTTAAAGAATATTTAATACAGTGTATACATAAAATTAACGAATTTTCTTTCTTTATTTCTCACATAGATACATTACAGACCCTCGGTCTCTACACTCAGCTGCTGAGCTGCTTATATTTCTTACACTACTGTAAAAATAAATAGTTTTATATGGGCCCCTTATAAAGGCTTTGAGGTCACTCAGTGGGTGACTGAGCGATCTATGCTAGTAGTATTTTGGCTGGTGATAGGCTTTGGCTAGTTACCACCCTACCGGCAAAGCCGTACCGCCAAGAGATTTAGCGTTCCTCCACGATGTCGTGTAGAAACCGAAAGGGGTGTGGATTTTCATCCTCCTCCTAACAAGTAAAAACGCTAGACTGCACCAATTTGCGATATAGAGCATTCATTAACAACCTATATAAATAGCGCTTACGCGGTGTATCATGAAGTTTGCGTTGCGCACAGATTCTATGAACTTCGTTGAAAAAACATTAGTGTGAACAGTCGGTTATACCTAGTTATAGTTCTCAAACAATAGACCAGCAATGAATTCATCAAGGAGCGGAATCTATGTTTTATTCATGACCTTTATTCATTTTACTTTGCAAATTTATGCCAAAAGTTGTTTCTACCTTTTACGCTACCTATCTACTTCAGAAACATTGTATTTAACTCTATAAAATACGAATGTATGGTAAAGATACATTTCCGCACTAGAACTAGATCTCCACCCATCATCATCCTGTTTTGATGTCCCACGACAAGGCCAAGCCTCCCTCTTTACAAGATATGAGATATGGAGCTTGGAACCACAACGCTGCTCTAATGTAGGTCGACGGGATTCGTTATCCGATAAGCTAAACATAGGAGCAACGAGTAATATTTTACAAGTATCGCCCACAGAATAAAAAAATATTCTTTAACGTTAAAATAATCCAGTCTCAAGTTAGGCCAACAATAAAAGAATTAATTGATTTTCTTTTCTAGAAATTCCCAATATCAATCGGGAATCGAGACAGACGGTAGATTAGATTAGATTCGCGTGCCTCAAAGAGCACACTAGCAAGATCGTGGGCGTCCGTTAGTACGTACAAATATTCAACTTTAAAGCTATAAGATCTATACAAGCGTTGAAACGGCTTAAGCCACCTTTTGTGGTAAGAAGGTAATGCCCCAAAGATTTAGCCGTAAGCTTTCCGGATTTAAAGCCTCCTCTATATGACAAACAGCGCTATTTATCAGCAAGGGCCTTTGCTAGTTAGTCATTTACATAAGGCTAAATCGGTGTCAGGCATAAGGGTAGGATTTGGATTAAAATTTACGTTACTTAATACCCTGAAATCTGACAAAGTTTTTGGGTAGGTACTAGGACCTACCTACTTACTTATGTCATTAGCAAGTTTTGAAAATACATACAAAGGAAAATGTTGTTTATTATTATTAATAGATGAGATAATTAATGTTGTAAGCAATATCATCTGATCTTAACTGTAACATAGGATGGGTTTATTTCCTTTTTTCATAATCAAAAACTTGGGTTTGGTCTTTGTGGTTCTTTCTTTGTGTTGTTTTCAAGAGTTCAAATTTCTTCTATTGTCAACTATTTTAAATTTCTGTAATCTAAAAGGTAGGACTGTGACTAACTTGTTGTGACTACATTGTACACTCTTCTACAAATATAATTCTACAATGGGATTAAATATTAAGTCTTTTGTTTACATAAAATAGTTTTAGATGTTCCATTACGCCGTTATACTGCCAGGCTAACCTTTAATTCGTCGAAATCAATCAAAAGCTCAAAATCAATCAAATCGAAATGGGTGATGGTGACAAATCATGTTAATATCTTAGATTTAAAATAAAGCAAGGCAATGAAGCAATAATATTAAACAAGTTGAAGCAACTTTTTAAACCAAATTATAGAATTTAAAACAAACAGATCAATCAGTATTCACTATTCACAAAACGATAATAAACAGGGCACTCAATCACTATAACATCTACATTATTCTAAAAGTACCTTTATCTATGGAAGAAAATAAGCAATAACTAAGCCACCCAGATAATGTATGAGGGTTGTTCATAATAATGAGGGCATACATTGAGCTAAAGATATTTATCGCAGTATACATCTGTGCCATAGAAATAGTTCAGACATTTTTATTCGAGTCGTGTACAACGCTATTCAAAGATTTTGTATTATGTATTGTATTTATTGTAATTATATAGTTTTATACTGTTCATATAACTATAGTCATATTAAATGCTAAACAGTTTGCTTGTTTGAATATCTTAATCATAATCATCATCTCCTTTTCCCTTATACTTTTTTTTTCTGTTTTGGTAAAAAAAACTCCTGAGTATATATTTATTTGAATCAGATCTTTTATTCGGCTTTTGAAATAGATTCTCTTGTCTTTAGGAATATTTATCCTATTACAAAATTTAAAAGAAAGAATTGAAAATATTTTTCATTTAATATTAATTTTAGTGTTGTTTGTAAATACATAACAATTTTTTTTTTCCAAAGCAAAATTATTGTATTTGTGATAATGAAAACTGATGATCGTTTTAGTATTGTAAATTTTGTATACAACAGCCTCAAATAGTGACTGAAGGCTTTAATTAAACCACTGGCGTAGGTTTCCAGCAAGGATGTTTTCTCCTTCCCAACTCCCTTTACGTTGTATCTTGCCCGGGACGATAAATTGTATAAGGTCATATTTCAAAACTTAAAGTATATGCCGAAGGTATTCAGTATCACCCGGTTTTCCTCCCAAATCGTTGAGTTTAATACAGTCTTGCTTATTATAGCGAACAGCGTTAAATTTTCATATGTAAGCTGAGAGTTGAGAGCCTAAGATAGCTTGAACTTTAAATTTAATTAAAGCTGTAGTTTTGTCAGCCCAGTCCAGTCTCTGTTACTCGTAAGGTGGTCTTTATAAAAAAACTTAATGTTAAGAAATTATTACCTAATTCTGACTTTGGTTTACCAATAACCCAGACTTATTCCAAGCGGTTTCATACTCAAATTAGGCTTTGGTCTTTGCCGTTATTTTTTTGGGTTGCTTTAAAGTTTTTTTTTTACAAATATTAGCCATTCAATTTCAATTTAAAGTAATAAATAACATTTATAACATGTTCCCTCGAAATAAACGAAAAGACTGTGGTAGAAGTTGGTAAGACAAGTCCAAAAGTCGGGGATCAAACTTTAGACCTCTCAGGATCCAGCCCCTTTACCATAGAGATATTGAGGCTTAGATTACAACAAAAGTTACGGTAAACATAAACAAAGCTAAACAAAATTCACAGTCACGTGGCGCGATGCCAACAATGCAAACTGCAATTCCGCGCTACACAGCCTCGGTGATCTTAACGATAAGGCTGGTTTTGTTTTAAATTATACAAAAGGCTGCTTTATTATTGTTTCATTTATTTATTACTAGAACATTCATCATTAACAATCCTTATTTGGCTCACTGTTAAGCACGAGTCTTCTCTTAGAATGCAAGGAGTTAGGCTAATAGTCCACGCTGGCTCAATGCGGATTAGCATACTTTACATATTTAGAGAATTAAGAGAATTCTCAGGTATGCAGGTCTCCTCACTATGTTTTTCCTTTAACTTTCGTGATATTTAATTTCTTAAAAGGCACAAAACTGAATATTTGGAGGTGCCCCTTCAAATCACGTCACGTCACGTCACGGCTCTACTAGACTGTATTCAAAAGTCTAGTATTTAATAAATGCCTTGTAATGTTACTTATTGAGTGATTCAAATGCTAAAAATTGTTAGGTGTTGCGGGTCTATAGGTTATTAGACTAAGTCTAAGCTCGGATGGAATAAAATCTATACTTATATTATAGAAGTCGAAGTCGAAGAGATTGTTTGTTTGTTTGTTTGAACGCTAATCTCTGGATCTACAGCTCCGATTTAAAAAATTATTTCAGTGTTAGATAGCCCATTTATCGGAAAAGGCTTTAAGTTTTATATTATCTCCATATTATTACGGGAACGGGAACCACGCGTGTGAAACCGCGTGGCGTCAGCTAGTATAACTATATTTTATGTCATTTCCTGTAGTTCCTTTGTAATTTTTTTAGGTAAATTAGTGCCTGCTTTTTCTTGAACTTTTAAAATTATGTTAGCACTAATTTAGCGTTTGTGTAATTATCATCCAAAAGGCTGCTTTAGCTAACACAAAGTACAAAATTGAGCGCAGAGAGCCTGCAAAAAGTGTCGCAAACCGCTGTCTTAATTAAATAACTCCCGATGGGGATTGTTGCGGTTTTATTCCATTAGGTAAATTATAGTCGCTAAAATAATATTACCTATTCGTTCTACTTTGACTTAATTTACGGTCCTGAAAATGCCGTTACTGTGAAATTCATTCTATTAAGAATCATGAGATACTACGTAATCAAGAGAATATTCGCCAAGTCAGCTGCATACTTGAAGATAAAAATTTGCCTAGATTATGATCAAATTATATGAAACATTTTTGAATTATACCTACATCTGAGCGAGTGTAAATCAGTAAAATAACTCATCAAAGCCTTTCCATCAAAATCAAAATCAAATGAAAATTATTTTAGGTATTTCAAGTAAAGACTAACTTTAAGCTATTTAAAGTGAGACTATTTTAAGGACTATATATAATAGGGACTACCACCGGTTCTAAAAGCAAGTACTGCTGAGAAGAGCTGGTAATAAACTGAGCATCTTTACACCATACAACATACTGCAAACGCCCGCGACTTCGTCCGCCCTTAAACCTCCTTAATCCGATACTATCGCAAAATTTATTACATTAATACAAAAGCTTCGGTCTGGTCTAGTGGCTTCGGCTGTGGCTGCTTTCGATTCTACTCGCAAAAATATTCGACGCTAACCAAATGAATGAAATAAAATTAATACGTCATCATCTAATAATAATAATAATAAAGCCGCTTTATTTCCCATAAACCTTAAACCTTATTATAATATATACATTTTGTAGTTTTTACTTAAACTATGTTAGAAATACTAAATAATGATCATTAATATTTGTGTTAATTTTTTTTTTATTATTATAGGAATCCCTTTGATCCTCCTCCAATTTCTTCCATTCATCTCTTTCCTGCGCTATTTTAATCCAGTTATCGAGATTATGTCATCTGCCCATTGCTTCTGTGGTCATCATCTAATCGTCATTAATAACAGACAGATAATATCGCAGTTAAGAAACAAGTCTAGAGTCTCAATAGCTCAACGGTAAGAGCGGTAGAATTCATCATTGAGGGGTGGTGGTTTGATCTCCGCCCCGTTGGCCTATTGTCGTACCCACTCCAGTCTTAAAAAAAAGTTGTCTTCAATTGAAATATAAAGAAATTCTTATAAAAAAGTTAAGTAAAACGTGGAATAATAAAAACTAAAGTGGTTCCACAGATAGTACACATTTAGTATGGAAAATGGAAAAAATTAGATAGGCACGACAACACGAGTCGCCAGACATCTTTGCCATGTCAGCGGCGAAAAATTAAGCTGCCAACTTTAAATTATAAGTTATGATGAGAATATTTTACCGAATGGCATTTTATTTTTGGCATCCAATTTTCTCAGTTCACGATTGTGACGTAAAAAATAATTTTCGGCTGTTATAACACAGCTTTCGTGCGTAGGGATTTGTTTGTAAATTACGTTTTATGGACTTGTAATCTCGAGTTTGGTTTGAATAACACGCTTGAAATACCTGTCAGTTAAAATTTTTCGTCAATTAAAACAAAAGCCTGTGGTAAATCTGAACCTTTGAATTAACTAACGTTAATTATAGGTCACCACCACCATTAACTTCACTTATTGCGTCACCACTTAAAAGATGTAATTTTTCACTTTTTTAAACATTTTTTTTATTGTGAAAAGATTACAATAGAAAACATATAACACAATAGAAAACATATAACATAAAACATATTCCCAAATGGAATCACACTTTTTCATTTTCCATAGTTTAATAAAAAAATATATAAGAACTTCATAAATTGTCAATTATATTTTATCAATAAAAATACTCCCAACATTTAAGTGAAACATAAATTTCACAGTCAAGAGTTGTAGATAACATTATTAAGTGAATATCTGGTTGCTAACTTAGTATTAAATTCAAATTACCAAGGAGAATGCTATCAGCAGCAAATCAGTGTTATTGCTAATAGCTATGATATTCTACCTATCGTGAGGGTAGTCTAACAATTAGTATGGTGATGCGCCACAGTTATAGATAGTTAATTGTTTGTACGTGACTTTCGCTAGTGTTGTGTGTTATTCACATCCTTGAATAACTCCCTTTTTTTTCTTAAGTAGGGGATAAAATCCTCATGGACACTCATATGGGTAGTGCTGGACTTCTACCCGCTAAAAACCCCTCCTACCTTCAGAACGCTGGTGTACCTGCCATTCGGCCTACCACCAACGTCGCAGTCTGTTCTGTTGGTTCAGTGTGCTCGTGGCGTTCGAGCCGTCCACATCTTTTGTTGTGTAACTCTTTATGGGTTACTTAGGATAGGCGGGGTGAGTGACTTGAGTGGAAAAGGGGAGTGTTAGATATCTGTCAAAGGCGCCTTTAACCCTACACACATCGTTCAAGAGTGCGTGACTCCACTCAAGGTCATTCTCTGCCATTCTAGGGTCTTATTTTGGTTACAGTTTAATTTGTTACTTAAGTTGTCCTGACAAATTTTGTGAATCATAAACCTTTGTTCGACATTAGTTTTCTTATTTTTGTAATCACTTTTGAGTCTGCTAAAATTTCTCACTTTCCGAGTTCCTTTTCATCTTTGAATAACTCCCTGCATTAATATAAAATATTACAATAAGAAGTAACGTTTAAGTGTATCAGCGAAACTATCGTTTAAAAACTTGGCTCAAAACAAATTAAGATTTTTTTTGAAAATTCGTTGTTATGAAATACACAGTAAAACGTGAGTCATCAAAAATTATAAGAAGAGTTAAACCTATATTGTAGAGCATAATTTAAGAAGAGAAACAAAGTAAACTCAACCTATACTGCGGCATTGTGGTAGGGTGCAATCCGGCCCTACCGGCCCTGGAGTATGGAATAATTAATATTAATTTCTTACCATCTCATCATCATTGAGTTGTTATAATATTTAAAATAAGCTGATAATAAAAAATATTCTTTACAATTTACTGCATAAAGTTCACATTTATTCTCCAATACTTAAAGAAATTCTTGCAAAGTTGTATAGAAAACATTTTCAATTTCGTATCGTCAAGAAATCGAATAGAAACGATATTGAATATTTTAGTATTTCCATTTGAATGTGCGCAAGGATTGCACCTCCGCAACTAGGATATCATGTTTTCTTATTTCGTTCATTCAAATTTATAATTTGACTAGCTGTAGCCGCACGGTTTCACCCGCGTGGTTCCCGTTCCCGTGAGAATACAGGGATAATATATAGCCTATAGCCTTCCTCGATAAATGGGCTATGTAACACTGAAAACATTTTTAAAATCGGACCAGTAGTTCCTGAGATTAGCCCGTTCAATCAAACAAACAAACAAACTCATCAGTATATAGATACCTAGTGTTACTTTACCGCAAACTACTAGTATTTAATATATTATGTAGTTTTATCATAATTGGAATATTATTTCTACAAGTAATGATCAGCGGCAGGACATAGGACATCATACTAATAAATGAGGGCATTATGATTTAGATATGATGTATAATATATTGATAATGACATAAATACTATAAATAGGAGCAAATATACAGATGTCCCGTAATTAATGAATAAAACGTAAGTAAATAAAGTGAAATTGTTAAAGTTAATAAAATAAACTATATTGAAATATCTTGTGGCCCCCAAAGTTATTCAAACAAAATTAAATTCGAGATACGTAGATAGATACTTTATCTGGCAATAACTCAAGATGTTTTTACGAACTTGTAAGATTTATATGTTTTCCTATTCATGACTGACTTCGTCTGTAAAAGTTGGTCTCTATCAAATTTTAAAATAACAATAGTCTATTTTATAAAAAAACTAGCGACCTCAGGTTTATTTTAACTTTGAGGTTTCAACAGACTTAATATTTAGTTACTTACGACTAGGTACTAAATCACATAATAATCCGTATACTATTTAGGACGGCAGACAAAGCTCTAGACCGTTTTGTTTGGAAGTCTATGCAAAAGGCCTGTATCCAGCAGTTGACGTCCATCGACTTTTAATGATGATGATGATGAAACAAAGTTGGTTTTTGGTCTTGCTTTTAAAATTAATTTGATCTAATATTTTGTATAACGACGTGTCTTTCTTGAAAAAGAAGAAAATTAAAATAATTAATTTTACACAGCTACAAAATATTTTACACCAATAACATTGCATGACATATTTAGTACTAAAAAATATCTTTACGAAATAAATATAATCATACAAAAATAGCTCAATCACTCAAAAACTGTACTTAAATACCAAGGAATACTCAACTTAAATAAAAAAAAAATTACATGCGTTAGACACTTACACATAAAAGATATGCATAAAAATATCAACCCATTATGCTATCTATCTTCCTTTTGTCTTCTTCTCTCAAGCAAAAACAAAACAATGCCTCTTTTGTGACCGAATGGCACAAATATGATGGATCATACGACCGAGTTGTAAGTGTAATCGAATGAGAAATAACATTCTTTGAACATTTGACTTTACGATTGAAGGATTGGCTTTTAACTGCCAACCTAAAAGAGGGTATGTTTATCTTTGTGTCTATCTATCTTCGGGATTGAGACTCTGACACGGTTGGATCATTTGGTAGTAGTTTTTTCGTAGATAGCTAATTTTGTGAAGAGAATCCTATATTATGTACCATTTAAATTGGATAAGCCAAACCACAAATACATATTTTACTATCGTGAAAGGAAATTTTTTTAAAGCATTGAAACAGAGCGATTATATACTAAAAAGATCAGGCTCTTTCATTAGAAGGTTTTCTTTTACGTTCCTTCTCAAGTTCCCCTTAAGTACTCCCCCTTAAGTTGGTGCTTGAGGACACTACTCTAGTAAACTGCACGTTGTTATGTTGTCTTTTTATTTTATTCTAAAATACCTAAACCTTATCAATTTCTGCTATAAAGCTTTTCATGCCTATTTTAGTTATATTATTGTTAAATGGCACTAAGAAGATTTTTAAAGGATTGTATGTAAACTCAAAAAATCGAAGTTGATAATAATTATGTAGAGAATTTTAAAGTACACTAAATGCACTAAATGTAGCACACAATTATTTTTTATAAAATACGGCTAAAACTCACGTCATATCACTAAATTTAGCGCACATTTTGTACTTACTAACTAGCTTAAAAAATTAATTAGATAGATTATTATTACAAGAATATTTACACAGTAAACAATAGCCAACATTGTTTACAAAGTTTCGTTCAACAAATAAAATCTGGGTTCAAACACAACCAACTAGGAATGCAATACACATCCAATCCGCACGAGTACAAAATAAAATCGCCCCTGACAAAGGACATGATAATAGAACATTAAGAAGGCCAGTCCCATCCATTACTGTACCACTTGGCCTTTCCATGAGACGAGCGTAACTTTTTCATTGCACGCCAACAACAAAGCGGATCGGCGAGGCGATCATGTGAACGAGGTTTCACATTGTGCCATTATTATACCGTGTAGCAAATTGAATAAAAGCCGGATACATTCCCGGCCCATTGCGCAAATTACTCAGAATGGACTTGAACTGTAACGTAACGCTGATATACCCGTACTATCTATGCGGCTCATATATTTGTAAAACGGCATTTTTGCGCAATAACGTTTCTTTTGCGACGGTTACACTTAATGTAGGGACAATGCAGTCCAAATTTTGGTTTAACAGTGACGTCGTAGCGTGCCTTAAGGCTAGTTTGTCGAGCGAGTCGAGCCTTATTATAACGTACAAACAGCGTAAGCAGTTTTTATGTTCGACGGCTGCTGCAGCGTTGTATTTCAAGCATTCGCAGCCCACTTTATTCTTAAGTAATCGTAACTATATTTTTCATTTGTATCTTATCATATTCAACTTAAATTCTATAAATAATGCTTTGAGTTTCTTGATTTTGTTTCATTAAGTTCCCTGACAGAAGACGCGCATAAATTCATTTAATTTAATTCCAATCCAAATAAACAACCTACAATGTTTTTATTCGAAAGTAGTGTAGGTACCCTGGTAAACCAAAGTGTTAGATGCGTGCTCCGTGGTTGCTTAGTAGGTACATTCAATTTGTGAAATAATTAAAAAAAATATTGGCGTCAACGTGTTGCTATGGTTACTTTCCGTACGTCGCTAACATCCGAAAATGTGTTACTGCGCAGTTTAATAATAATAATAATAATAATTTGCTTTATTAAGGATAAAAATCCACATACAAAAGTATAATAATTTAAATATACGCCGTAAATTAAATTAAACTAAAATATTAAAATGACACGGTATGATATCTTATAATTAATGAGAAATAAAAATAATTCGTAACAAAATTGCACGTCATCTTATAACTAATTTTACCTACTTTTTATTTGCGTCCCGGTGAACACGTCGCCAATGGTCAGATATCGTTTAAGATATAGGCCGCGTAATTTACCTTATTCTGTACCATTCAGCAAATTACTCAGAATGAACTTGAACTGTAACATAGCGCTGATATCTTGGCGGTAGACAGTAAAGTTACTGCGCATATAACATTTAACGCAACGCAACGCAAGCTTCTGTATTTCTGTATTACAATTCTTGAATTTCTCGAGTAGTATTGACATAGTATGTACAAAATTCGATGTAAATAATGTTAGGAGTTTATTCTCAGACTAGCGGACGCCCGCGACTTCGTCCGCGTGGAATTTAGTTTTTCACAAATTCCTCGGGAACCATTGATTTTTCCGGAATAAAAGTAGCCTACGTGTTAATACAGGCTATAGTATATCTTAATACCAAATATCTAATTCGGTTCAGTAGTCGAGGCGTGAAAGAGTAACAAACATTCCTATAATCAAAATCATCAGTTTTCGCAAATATCGGGAAACTATGAATTTTTCGCGATAAAAAGTCGTAAATGTGTTAATCCAGAGAAAAATCTATTTTCATTTCAAATTTCAGCCAAATCGCTTCAGCAGTAGCGGCATTAAAGAGTAAAAACATTCAAACATCCATATTTCCAAATTCCCCCTACGCCCTCTGGTATGCGAAGCAGGTGGTTGCATGGATAGCAGCCAGTTGTTAACCGAAATCTCAAAAGAAATCTCATTGATCTCATAGTCATCATGTCATGGGACACTAGAGAAATCGAGGAAAACTTTCGAAAATTATAAGAATGACTAGCGTGTTAACATTTTCACTAAGCAATTAAATCACTACAAATTAATGGAGGCCTAGAGTGGATCTGATGATAAAGCCGAAGCACAGACGACAACTCTTCAACAATTTACATCAGTTACCTAGTGTTTGGGCTTGATTAATTTCTATCGATGAGAACTTTACATCTAGATGGCTTGTGAATGTTATTAGGAGTCTAGTGATGAAGACAAAGTACAGTTAAGGGAACTCTACAACGGTTTACAATAGCTACTTTGTGATTGGACTTGATTTACTTTTATTGATAATGTGATGTTATTTTTAGTTTAGTGGGTACGTATTTAAAGTCGGTTGAATTGTTTTAATTATTTTTTTTACCTACTGTACATTAAATAGAACAACAAAGAACATAATATTAACATATTTTTAATATACATATGCCTTGTAGTTCAAGGCAATTTAACTTCTAAGCGTACCTATTGTTCATGCTCCCATTTCTTGCCTTTCATAAACTTTTACGTATAATAAAAAAAAGAAACCCTATTCCGGTCATTTGTGGAATAGCCTTATGCCTATTCAAAAGCCTTCCAAATGCTGTTATGGTCGAAACTTTGTGAAATAAATACGTTCTGAGAGATCAAGTGGTGATTCTATAGGGCAACTTGACTCCCTTTGAAACAATGAAAATAATAATTAACGAGATATTCTACGAGGTCTGACTGCGCTGACATTATTTAAACTCGTCGCAATTTGTAATCATAATTTGTTTTACTTAATTTTGATGCAATTTCTTTTTTAATATAGTTAGTTAATAAGTATACATAGATAGTCATGTTTGTTTTATGTAATAAGTATGTAAAATTTTAGTTAAAATACTTATCTACTTAAAAGTATACTTATAGCCCGTGATCCGTGGAACAAATTTACATGTGATTGCTATCAAGCTACAGCAAGAAGCCGTGATAACCCAGTGGATATGACCTCTGCCTCCAATTCTGGAGGGTGTGGGTTCGAATCCGGTCCGGGGCATGCACCTCCAACTTTTCAGTTGTGTGCATTTTAAGTAATTTATTCTTGGGGTAATAGGCCAGCAGGCTAATTCACTATCTTTGACGTATGCTGGTTGACATATAGGCAATTGAAATTCCATGTAACAAATGACATCAAACGCCTACTCGTGGATGACATATTATACAGAAGGTAAGTCATATCTAAATTGATTTAATGTTTTTAATAGGTTGATAATAAAGACCAAAATAGTGAATAGGCAAATTGATAAACTTTCATTCAACTATTGTGTTTTGCCATTTAAATCCGTTTCTGATATCAACTTGTATCCAATAAGTAAAATTTTGTTAAAATATTGCTGTCAAGCTTTAATGATTGTATGAAACACGGACTGTTTAGCGGAAATATGGCTACAACACAGAGGGCCTAGTAGCAGTTTGGTACAGTTACTATCGCGTTAACGTAAACACGAAAAGGAATGGAAACAGCGCCATCTAGTGACACTACTTGCACAACTGTTTCAATTCCATATAAATTCGCGTTTACGTTAACGCGATAGTAATAGTAAGAAAATATTGAAAACTCCCACTAGGTACTCTGTTACTAAAATGAAACTACCGGCATACATGTACTTACATAGGTGCACGTCAATTTAAATTTAATCTTCATTTGCCAACAAATTGGAATAAAGTGCAAGCTAGCATTAAAAAAAATACGCTATAAATATGTGGCATCGTACAGACCTCACAATAAAAGAGGAATTTTTGTGGGGCTTACCAAATCGGGCCATTTCCGCCACGACATCGACTTTATCTTCGAGCAAATAGAACGAGGTCACTGAGCTAACGTGAATTCCCTCGCGGTTCGCCCGTGCTCAGGGTGAGGTAACCTAAAAACAGGCAGCCAGTCATTATTGAACTAAGTGTGTAATAGATGGGTGACAGACTTTGAAAATCCAAACAAATGAACTTAAAGGTCGGGGCTAATTTGAAAGACACCGCTCGTAAGACCCGCACGTCTTCTATCAACTTTCTTAGTCAAGTTAGTCTTGGCAAGTTTGTTGATGACACTCCCATGATATGCGGGCGACGGGGGGAAGAGTGCGCGGGTTTGAAATCGTGCGTGCGGGGAAGTGAAGTGCATCAGTCGTGGGTTTTCGTTCATAGCTACACACCGCCCGGCCTGCGCGGACCATCAGGAGTGTTACGAACGAAGTTGCCAATAATATTAAAAAGGCGAAAGTTTGTGTCTAATGTGTGTCAGAGCAAGTGTATATGTTAGTTCCTTCTTTACGACAACTTACTTATATTCAACTAGCAGACGCAATGCGGTTTCACCCGCGTAATTCCCGTCCCGTAGGATTACAGGGATAAAATATAGCCTATGGTAGTGGTTTCGTGGGTGAGCTCTGTCACAAACTTTTATTACTATAATAAAGCCAAACTTAGTCTGCAATGTTTATCGACAAATAAATTTAAAATAAACAAAATTTAAAATAAATTAGATATATGATTTTATTGTTGATGAACATGGCACATCCAGTATGGCTTTAAATTATGTAGTAGTTATACTAGTAAGTAATTACTACTAGTTATCATTTAAATATAGCTATCATATATATTACGTCAATGTCATATATGTTTTCACTGAAAACATTTCATTAAATAACAATCTCACAATAAAAATATTATCATAATTCAAAATAATATAAATTTCCTATGACTTTTATTGCGTTACTTCTCAAAATGACAAATTACTCACAGAAAATGTATTTTAATGAATCGTTTTTATAACTCATTTTTAAACTCAGAAATTATACTGATGAAATAATTTTGTTATTAATTTATAGTGTCATTTATCGTATTAAGTAGCGAATTTAATTATTCATGATGTTGTTAAGAATGCGGGTAGTTTAATTTATTCAACCATGGCCTTGACACGGTACCGCGAATTCGGCCATAAACATAATGATATTACTTTTTCATTTTATTTCTACATGACGAATGTTGGTTTCGTGACACGAGCATTACGAGGCTATTTTGTACACAGTCAAAGTAACGGAATATCTTTTATTTATTTACAGCCTAAACCCGACCATGCGTCGTTGTGGCGACGGATGTGTGGCTGTGGTGCCTAGGGTATCTTATTTTTATTTATTTAACATCTAGCGTACCCGACACACGTCCAGTTAGATCGTTAGCTTACAATAAATAATGAAGAACTTATGCTGTTTTTATTTAAAACCTACAATTAATTGGTGGAAAGATGATCGTAAATATAATATAACAATGTTGATGAGCGTTAAATTTTAAGATATGTTAAATAAAAGACTATACCGTCACATTCCAAGATAATTATTTCATATTATACTAAAGTGTTTAAAATTTATCTCCCAAGATTTGATTCACACATAGGCTAATAGGGCAAAGTTAATGTTTGTCAAAAATTGTTTTTTTTCAAACTGTTTTAAAATCATAATAATTGATAGAGTAAGTAAAGATCCCAAGTAAGTTCGACCTTCAACCATCTGCTTATCGGATGTTAATTATATTTCATAGAATAAACGTATTAATCAAAGGTTCTTGGACTAAAAGAACAATCTCGATCGAGGCACCAATTTTACCAAACAAAACAAAAAAACCTAACTCAAAAAAGATTCGCTTACTATATTTACTATATTACACAGATAAACACATTAAACTTACCTTTAATACCCTTTGTTTTCGCTAAGGGTTATAAATACAAAAGAAATCATATTATACGGCATTAAGCTCCGCTAATCTATGCTCGCCTCTGCTAATTACAGCAATTAATATTAATGGTGCGAACGAACACATTCTGTAATCTACGGAAAATAGAAAATCGTTTTATAATATTATTATATTACACTTAAGTGGCAAGACGTGCGCGTAATAACAGTGATATCGCATAGTTTGCAGAATATGTATAATATAATATTTCTCGAATATCTATCGATATTGATAAGAATATTAGATATTGTATATTTAACCTCTCAATAACGCCGCAACTTCTGAACCGATTTGGATGACATTTGGAATGGAAATAGATTGTACTCTGGATTAACACATAAGCTACTTCTCATCCGGGAAAATTCCCGTGGGATTTGTGAAAAACTAAATTTCACGCCGACGAAGTCGCGGGCGTCATCTAGTTATTTAATATGTTTAAATATTTCGTATTTATATACTCGTATTGAATTAGAATGAATGTTACAAAATTATAAGTAAGATTGGATAGGGATATGACTAAAAGCTTTACTTTACTACGTAGTAATTTATGAAATTGTATTTTTATTGTCCACTAAAAATGTGATAGACTGAAATACAACAAAGCTTTTAGAAAGCATTCCACCATTTTTAATTTCAAACAAAAGTATTAGGACTGAAGCGAATCGAATTAACTAATAATGCCCTAAAATTGGAATTCCCGTCATTGGATCCATTGTGACATTCTGTCCAATTGTTTGCCTCCAATTTAATATAATGGACACAATCCTTGAGGACTAATTTAATGAAATATTTGTGAACCAATCGAGATCTCTTAATTGAAATAATTGTTTGACAAAAGTGACCTTTGTTTCATAACTTACTTTGTTTTTTACAAGCAGATAATACACATGTTACTTTATACCATTTTCTTAATATACACCTTGTACAGAAAATATTATAATGTTTTTATACAAGTTTTATTATTTTTTTCATAATTTTAACTAAATGATTATCATATATCTGGTAAAGCTAAATAATAGGTGACTTACTATAATATAGTAAAAAAAAATCTTTTCTTTTCATTGTTAATTAACTCAATTTGGCTTGTAGTTGTCGCTTGGTTAAGATTTTTTTTTTATTCTTTACAAGTTAGCCCTTGACTACAATCTCACCTGATGGTAAGTGATGATGTAATCTTAGATTGAAACAGGCTATCTTGTTAGGAGGAGGATGAAAATCCACACTCCTTTCGGTTTCTACACGACATCGTACTGGAACGCTAAATCGCTTACTAAATAAATAAAATAAATAGCTTACTTTTGTCTTTAAACTATAACTATGAAACTAAGCCTGTAGGTGTAAAAAACGTGATTTATTTTTTATGTAGTAAAATATCTTTTAAACCACACGAAAACCTATTTTAAACGATCTAATCTTTACAGATAGGTAGACCGGACATTATGGGCCAAGCGGCGAGCGTGAAGTCGGCTTTATGGATATCTCTTCTGCATGGATGCCTTTTTCTCATCGGTACGTATGACTTTATGTAATATGCTCATTAGATGGGCCAGGGCCTCGCATCGTTACGAGAGATAATATTTCAACGAAGTTCCAACGAATTTCCTAAAAAGTTACAGTTAGGAGCACATAATATGTAACTTAACAGTAAAATAATTATAGATAAAATCAAAGATTTAGAAAATTGCTTGTTTCTCATTAATATTGCGCTGCTGAAAGAGATAAGTTACCCTAAACATATCCACGTAGAGCCGTGATAGCTATAAAGTGTTTTAAAAAAATCTTCTATCAAATAATGACAATACCAAAGTGCGAGAGATATCTGCAAAGTTCGACCAACTCGCTACCGTGACCTTATTGTATCCTTGCCAAATAAAGGCAAGATCCGATTTCCTTTGAAGAGAATTATATTTTGTTGTAAATCATACGCCATCGCATTGTGTCTGTTTATTCTATTTCTCTCTGATACTACATAAAGACAATAATGTATCCTACTAATATTATAAACGAGAAAGTTTGTATGACTGTTTGTTTGGATATTTGTTACTCTATAACGCCGCAACCTATTTGGTTGAAATTTGAAATGACGATAAATAATACCCTGGATTAACACATACTTTTAATCTCGATAAAATACATAGTTTTTCCAACTTTTTTAACCCAAAACAGAGGCTACGCTTACTTTGGGCTGGATGGATAGTGATGTACGGATAGATTAGGTATATTTAACGGACGTCACGTTAAATTCAGTTTTTCTCAAATCCTGCGGGAACCATGGATTTCCGGGATAAAAAGTAGCCTATATATTTATCAATAACTTTCTCTATTTTCCAGTGAAAGTCCCAATAAACTCAGCTCAGCCTTTACAAAGATTTGCCCAGGCAAACAGACAGGAAGACCGATAACATTTAAAAAAAAGCTTGATTGTGTTTTAGTATCTGTATACATGAAAATCCAGTAATCAAGTACTGAACCGATTGGATGTATGATGGATTTTGGATTGATTTGAATATAATTTTGAATGGAAATAGATGTTACTGTGGATTTACGTAAAGGCTACTTTTAATCCCGGAAAAATCCATGGTTCCCGAGGGATTTGTGAAAAACTAATTTTCACACGGACGAAGTCGTGGGCGTCCACTAATAGGTATATATAATAATAATCTATAATATAAAAATGAATCGCAAAATGCGTTGGTAAGCGCGTAACACAACAACGCCTGGACCAATTTGGCCATTTTTTTTAAATGTTCGTTAAAGTTCTAGGATGGTTTTTACGGCGAGAAAAATTCGAATAATTGCCGGAAAAACCATAAAAATAGCCCTTTTCTTTGTCCCATACAAATGTTTTCTAACTAAAAAGTAGTCAATTTGAGCTTTATTGTTATTGTATAAAGTTCATAACTATCAATGTTTAGTGATCGATACTGATGCTAAAAATGCAATCAGTAAAATTTTCATCTGTCTGTCTGTATGCTCGTTGTAGAAACAAAAACTACTCGACGGATTTTAACGAAACTTGGTACAATTGTTCTTCATACTCCTGGACAGGTTATAATATACTTTTCATTACGCTACAATCAGTAGGAGCAGAGCAGTGAAAGGAAATGTTGGGAAAACGGGAGAAGTTACTCCATTATTTAAGCTTCCGTCGCGTGTGCGGCCTTAATGGGTAGGGGTAGGGGTAGGGTAGGGTAGGGGTAGTTGAAAGTTTACATCGAGTTTCACACGGACGAAGTCGCGGGCGTCCGCTAGTGATAATTAGAAAAGTCAATAAAAACATGAAATTAAAAGAAGATTAGCCTTAAACACGTACAATCAAACGTAGTCCATGGCTTATTGTGTTCTTGCCAAACAAAAGCGATGTCCGATGTTCTTTCATGGAGCGATGTTTTGTACTCCATCATACTTTCTTGCATTGTATGTATTTATTTCTTGACGCTCCACTGGTTCTGAATGAAACGATATAATAAAGATAAGATCCGGAATAAAGCTGAGTGAAGGCAGGATTTGTCTTCAACGGAACATTATTATTTCCTCTTTTTTTTGATGCAGCGGTGCGAGAGTCACAGGAGTTTGTAAAGAATTTGAAATGATTTGCTTATTTTATTTCAAATAGGGAATATTTGTCTTTTTACCCGACTACGGCGAATGGTGATGATTTTGGCAATTTATGTTTGTATGTATGATCCACCGTATTGGAGACCTGGACGATCAAGTCAGCTGATCGGCATCGCATAGACTGGAGTACTGGAGAAGTATGCTTTGTATTCCGTGGACAGCACAGAGAACCAATGTACAGGTGCTAAAACAACTTAACATCTCGAATAAGCCGTCCACCAACTGTATTCAGAGGATCCTCGAGTACTTCGGCCACATTGCCAGGAGAGAAGGAGATAACTTAGAGAAATTAGTGATTACTGGCAAAGTGAAAGGAAAGAGATCTCGCGGACGTAGCCCGATGCCGTTGGTACAACCAAATCCGCGTCACTCTCCACACCAAGGTACACGAAGCTCTGTAAGTCGCGAAAAGCAAAGCCGCAAGGTTGACATCGTCAAGAAGCAAGGGGTCACGACCCTCAGTAATGGGAAATACGACGCAAGGAAGGAAGGAATGGAAAGGAAGAAATCCACCGTAATGCCTAAACTATTGAACCGATTTCAATGATGTGAGGTGTTACAAGATTTGTAATAATAGCTCGGGTGACATAGGCTACCTAAATTTTATCAATTTATTTTACGACTACCTTGGCAACTTTTGTACCTATTTGGATTTCTCGATTTTTATCTGTATAAACTCTTGTTTTAAATCCTTTTTTGACATAGTCGGATTATAGTTTTAAACTTAATTTCTTTTCCTATTTTCTTGCGAAAAATTGAAGATTCCTTAAAACTTCGAAACCAAAACGTCTTCTGAGATACTGACGAAAAAATTTCCCTACTTGATTTGTTGAAGGTTTAAAAAATTAAACCCTGCAACCCAACAACCTTGGTCCAATCTCCACGGTTGCCTACCGTAGGTACTAACGAAAAATACAATTTGAGCACCTTCTAGGCAAACACGCTTCATCTTAGACCTCATCATTGCTTACCATCAGGCATGATTGTAGTCAAGCGCAAGCCATATACAACATGAAAAATATTTAAATCAAGAAAATCTGTCTATCACAAACTTTTAATTTATAATACCTTCTTTAAAACTTCACATTTTACAGGCCCAGGGTTTACTAGAAAAAAAAAACTTTCACCGTTACCGTAAATAATAAACATTTTATTGCAGTGTAAGGCCGAGGCCCCATTAGTGCGTTGCGCTGCGTTGCGTCGCGTCATCGCAACGGAACAACGCATTGTATGCCACACCTGTGTTGCGTTGACGCTGCGCCAACGCAACGCAAGAGGGTATGCACGCCGACGCAGCTGCGTCTCAGTTCAGCCTTTGCAATGGATAGATACAAACGTGTTCTTTTGTTGCTTTTATTACGGCACCGCCGAAATAAACGTAGAAATCATAGAAGATTCTGGATATCTCCTTTGATAGCATTAAGAAATAGTGATGGTCAGTTTTTTATGCAGGAATATAGGGAGTTGTTATTAGATGAAAATACATTTTTTAATTTTTTTAGAATGAGTGTGGCCAGCTTTAATAATTTGGTTGAAACCTTAAAACCACATATAAAAAAGCAATATACCAAATTCAGGAACCCTTTAGAACCAATTGAAATGATTGGTATTACATTGAGGTAAGTAATTCAAATATCATAATACTCGTAATGTTAATCAGTTATTAATTTATTATCTTTAAAAACAGTTTAATTTAAGTATTACTATTAGGTAACAAAGCAAAGTTATAATCTTCTTCTTGACTATCATCAGTAAAATTATTAATCGTAGTGTTGGTTGAGTAGGTAGCTTCGAATTCATCTGTTCGATACGATGATGGCGATGGTGACTGGGCATGTTGTCCAGTTTGATATCCGCGTGACTGCAATGGTGTTGCTTGATACTGTTGTCCAGTTTGATATCCGCGTGACTGCCATGTTGTTGATTGAGTCTGTTCCCCGAACCGAATTTCGGTAATGATATTTATAACTTTGCTTTGGAATGTCAAAGTTTGTAATTCCGTAAAGCTGTCCAAAGAAGGCAAAATTCCTTTGAAAAATGATAAGTGGCGGTTTTCTTTCTCTTGCAACGCTTTTAATGCTTGCGCCTCGAAATCATCTATTGCTTGGTTTGATCTCTTACGGCTTGCAGGCACGTAGCGAGAAGGACCTGGGGGTAACGAGGACATTTCTTTTGTAGGAAATGGAGAAGATGATGCTGTGTTTTCATTTCGTTCCGTTTCTTCAGACACCATTTCAAGGCTACTATCAGTTTTATTTTGGGCAACTTTCATCAAAAACAGCAACTGATTGTAATAATGATATTTCTTCAATTGTTTTGCCCCTGATCCAGACGAACTGTTTTCTTTTATTTTTTTTACGTATCGAAAAAAGTTGTCCTTCACGCTTCTCCATTTTTTCACAACCTCGTTACCTGCAAAGAAAGAAAAAAATGTGTAAGTACCTAACTTGTCTACACTGACCAATCTAAATGGGCCACCCTGTTTATTTTTTTGTGTTTCTATTTCAGGTACTTAGGCAGCGGAAATTCGATAAACGACTTGCATTTCAAATTTAAACGTGGAAGAGCAACAATTTCTAGAACTATTTCGTCAGTTTGTCAAGCTATATGGAAATATGTTCGACCACTGTACATAGAAGAGATCACAGTAGAAAAACTACAAAATATTGCATTAGATTTTGATCTCAAAGCTAACTTTCCTCATTGCTTCGGGGCAATTGATGGGAAACATATACGTTTAATAAAACCAGACAAAAGTGGCTCTCTGTTTTATAATTATAAAAAATATTTTTCAATTGTTTTGCTGGCGGTTGTTGACTCAAATTATAAGTTTGTTTTTGTCGACGTGGGTGCATATGGTAAGGAAAGTGATTCTACTATTTTTAGAAATTCGACACTGTACAAGATTTTAATGAGAAATGAATTACCATTGCCTGATCCTCAACCACTTGGAAATGATCATAATAACGAGCCACCCATCCCTTATGTACTCGTCGGTGATGAAGCTTTTGGTTTAAGTAAGCATGTTATGCGCCCATACGGCGGATCCAATCTCAATGTGAAACAAAGAGTTTATAATTATCGCCTTAGCAGAGCACGTAGATACGTGGAATGTGCATTTGGGATCATGGCAAATAAATGGCGCATTTTACATAGGCCAATTGATACGTCATATGATTTAACTATTAATATTGCGAAAGCATGTTGTGTTTTACACAATTTTGTTATACAACACGATGGGTTAAAACAACAAGACAATATGGCAATAAGTAGGTTCTCACAATTGAGACCCCATAGCAATGAAGAATCATTAGCCGAAAATTTTATCAGAGATCAATTTGCTAATTACTTTATGAGTCCAGAAGGGGCTTTACCATGGCAGTTGAAAAAGATATAAATTAACTTATGTATTGAATTTACAAATAATATAATAAATAACAACTCACCAATTTTGTTCTTTTTTTGGTCCTCAAACTCCTCGTAATCTTGAAATATTTTTTTACAAACAGCTACCCATTCATTCGCTTTACGAAATTTATCACTGTAATGTTCGTGTGATTTATCCCATATAATGGGTCTTTCTTGGACCAAGGATATGAGAAAATCTATATCAATATCCTGCTCACTCATGGTAAAATAGAAAATGTCGTTACGCTCGTCTAGCTTTCTCCTCTAGCAGTGCATCACTGTCCGTCGTCGCAGCGGAGCTCCGACAACGCAGCGCATCACCCTCCCTCCCGCTATAGTCTCTTGTCCGTCGATCCGTTGAAACGTCGCGCGCGACGACGCAACGGTCTAATGGGGCATGTCATAAAAAATGTATGGAAAACGACGCAGCGACGACGCTGCGACGACGCAACGCAGCGCAACGCACTAATGGGGCCTCGCTCTAACGCAAATATTTTACTTGCCATTTTAACACAAACTGTCATAACTTCCGTGTCAGCTGTTCCGCATCACTAAACTCATATTTATTGAAAACATGCAAAGCCAAAAAAATATATCTACCAGTGTTCAGCTTTTTTTCTGCTAACATTATTTATTTATTTTTGCATTGATAGAATATGGAATTTTAAAATAAAGCCTCCACGCTTATATTTGGATACCCTCACCAATGATTATTTTATACTAAAGATATGTTACGTACCTACAAAATCACCGCCAAAGTGATCCGAATTTAGCGACTCCACTAAGCGCATACATGCACAAAATAGTGTTTACTTACATTATATATTTATGTATCAATAGGTTTTACACTTCCTAGACACATTACTCGACATTGTAGATAATATTTAGGTATTACGTGTTTATATAACTTTCGTTGTTCAATAAGTAACTAAGTGAAATTAAGACAATAACGAGTATATGCACATTTTTCTATAAAATAGAAAGTTGAGAGCCGCTGGAAGCTTTTCGTAGTAAATGCCTTCCTAGTGATGTTAAAGTGGTGGGTTCACAACTAAAACCATGTCATCTTTTTATACTATCACAAATTTAAATAAAAATTTAACACATAGCGGAAGTCATGGATGAGTATTCCTACTTATTTTTTACGTTAAGCTCTTAAGCCGTTCCAGCATAAAGGCCTTTCCGTAAACCGCACTTTCCTCTTGGGAAAGAAATGAAATTGGTTTGCTTCCATAATAAACAAGAAAATAAGCTAATTTCACTTCTGCGCAGTAAAATATTTCCCTTTGTCTTGGGGAAAGTTTTAATATTTAAGACGCATGTCGACATGTCGTCAACATGTCCTTTTTTACATAATAAAATGTACCGAGTTATGAACACGCTTGTTGAAGGAAACTCTTTGTTCTTTGAGTGCTTTTCATTGTAACTTTTAGCATGAAACGAGTTTAACTTACTTTATATTAGCACAGAAAGTGGAATACTATTTTATATTACGGAAAACTGACACGGTTTCTATTTAAGTTAATATGAAACTTTATGATTTAAATGTCCTTTTATGTTGCCTCGTTGGTCCAATGGTTAGCTAATGAGGATGCGCATATTAAAGTCCTGAGTTTAAGCCCTGGGTGGACTTATTCTTCTTTTCAATAAAAATTAAGTGTGGGGGACACTTCACATCCCCGTTGCCAGCTTATCACCTTCAGCCGTGGTATCATTAATTTCTTGAATTGATCGTTTCAGGAATCGAATATTTTAGTGCCTACCTAACTCCTTATCCTATCTCGTCCCTCCTATACGGCTCTTTATTCGTGGGCGGTTAAAATAAAATGATAATGACTATGATGATGAACGTTGTCATTGTGGAGCTGCAAGTGCAAACGTTCTACAAAGGCTGAAAAAAAATTTATAAAAATAAAAACGATATTTATATATTTTTTAAATACTTTCGGTTGACCTCAGACGTCAGTTGGCAAAAAGACACCTAATGATGATTGTGGTTGGTCCACTATTTTCAAGATCGCAGCCGTAAGACAAGGGTGGCGACCTCACAAACTTGGTTTTAGCTTTCCATTGACACATCAAAAATATAACTTTTTAATGGACTATAGTATGCGCGTTATCATCTGAGTCGTCCGGTCATAAAAGTCAAAAAAGATAGGAATGTGCAGCGCGCCTACCTGCGCACCCTAATTATCGATAAACGGCTACCTGCGCACGTGCTAATGATGAGTCAATAATGATTTGGACGATTCTGATTGGTCGGTTTCTAATGTAATTGCATTGCGTATTTTTTTTGCTATAAAAGCTCTAATTAGAGATCACGCGCCGCTTATAATAAATTTGGCAGAAGACGAAGATTCTGATGATGAAGACTCAGATGAAGATTAATTTTATTTAGTTAATAATTATATAATATGAAATATGTATTATATTAAATCAAATATTGTTAATTTTTTTAATTTTGTGAACAAGATACGATAATAAACTTTACTTATCGATAATATGTCTTTCATTGTTACACCCTTCACTAGACGGCTCCATAAGACCCATAAGTGCAAGCGAGATAGATATAGAGAAATGATTTATGGCCCTAAGACTCAGTTGTTAACGCGCGTACTATAGGTGTCTTTAGGCGATATACATCATCATTCAACTTCAAAGCATTTTTTTATAGATTTAGTTAAGAACTTCCTCGAAAAAACAAAATTTGTTTTCCCCGACTTGACTTCAAGATCCGCATCTGATCAACTAGACAAAACCTTTAAAACAAGGAGCATCGCTCCATCTGAAATGATAAACATTTCAGCACAGAGGTCTTCACTTTGAATAAATAAATAAATAAAACATTATTCCATTCATTGTTGCTGTTATGAAAAAGGAAATGCCGGATAAATAAACGTCGCCCGCTTACAGAATTTCGCCGGCATCTGTCGAATTGAATGCTAAAATTGTGCAGTGTTGCTTTGGACTACAATACAATCGCAGTTTGAGAGTGTTGTACGTATTATGTAAATATCAGTTCAGTTTATTGACAAAACGTTTTAAACTGCAAATCATAATATTATGTTCACAATATTTTCTCAATGGAATGGCTTACTAAATATGAGTAGATCTGAGAGCGATCTAACATAGCTTATTTTTACAAAGATAAAACCTAAGGTTTCAGTAGCTTTAGTTGGCGGCCTCCGTGTTCTCCGTGGAGGTTCTGGGTTCGATCTCCGGCTGGGCCGATTGAGATTTTCTTAATAAGTCCAGGTCTGGCTGGTGGAAAGCTTCAGCCGTGACTACTTACCACCCTACCGACAAAGACGTACCGCCAAACGATTTAGCGTTCCGGTACGATGTCGTATAGAAACCAAAAAGTGGTGTGGATTTTCATCCTCCTCCTAACAAGTTACCCCGCTTCCATCTTAGACTGCATCTTCACTTACCATCACATGAGATTGTAGTCAAGGGCAAACTTGAAAAAAATACAAAAAAAAAGCTTCTTATGTGCTTTAAACGCAGGTAGGTAGCTTTGTGACACCTATCTTTATAATATAAAAATAAATTAAAAAACATAAAACTACAAATTAAACAAATTGTATATCATCGTTCATAGTTTGAGTAACATTATTATACAATAAGAAATGCGAAAATATAAATAGAAGGGTGTAAATAGAGGTTGAAAGTTGAAGTTTACTTCTATTTTCACGCGGACGAAGTCGCGGGTATCCGCTAGTAAATATTATAATCATAATAATATCATTGCCGCCAAGGGACACGTCAGCTCGTCCACGCTAGCTAATTAAAAGTTTCGTTATTAGATTCATTAATGTTGATTTATGCAATTATGTTACTTATCTACTCCCCTCATGTTATGGGTTGAAATTTTTGTCAATTGCACACATTTTACCAATGCGGAGTTATGCCCGTTTTAAATCTTTATCAGCCAATTTAAATGGTCCCCTACAAGACCAGACCCTTCTCATAGTAAAGGGGATTTAGAGCTAAAACCCACAACGCTGCTTAAATGTGAGTAGGTTAGCTAACGAGTGATAATATTGGGTAATCTATAACGATCACTATCAGAATATTTTAATAATTACCGGTACTGACGGCTTAACGAACTCTCCGAGTAGTTAGACCCATCTCCAGGCTTAATGTGATAATTTTATATTGATATCAATATCATAGCCCTGACCCTGACAAACCCTGGACTTGACACTAGGATCAGTAACCAAAGCCAAATAGACTAACATTGGATAAACTTACTGTTTTTCTTTTTTCTTTACTAATTAGCCCTTGACTGCAATCTCACCTGATGGTAACTGATAATGCAATCTAAAATGGAAGCAGGCTAACTGAGGAGGATGAAAATCTACACCCTTTCCGGTTTCTACCCTACATCGTACCGGAACACTAAATCGCTTGGCGGTAAGGTAGTAAGCCTCCCACCAGCCAGACCTGGATCAATTAAGAAATCCCAATCTGTCCAGCCGGTGATCGAACCCAGGACCTCTTGCAAATCCACCGTGCATACCGTCAAAAAACTCGAAGACATAAATCTTGATAACAATACTGACATCTGTTCATTTTCTTTAGCGGATTCCGGTACAGAAGGCCCTTTAGACGAAACAACAGTGGATATATCATCAAGGAAGTTCCGAGCGGAGTTCCTCCAGGAATGGCACAATACACCAGATGCTCCGTACTTCGATCCCAATACACCGAGGAATATAACCGGCCTTGTGGGACACCCAGTTAAACTGCTATGCCGAGTCAAGAATTTACAAAACAGAACCGTGAGTATTCTATCTCGCCACCTTATCCATGCGAGCAATATCCTTAACTAATAGTTTAAAAAACTTAAGAACACGCTTGATAACCATATCATGGGGGTGCATTTCAAATATCTAGTCCGCCATCTTGAACGTTCGCCATATTGGATTCAATCACGTGACTATTTTTTCGTATTTCTGACAGCAAACCCTTTAATTTGATATCCATATCATGTGTGTAGGGTGGATTTCAAACAGCCAGTCCGACATCTTGGGGAGGCCGCCATATTGGATTTGTAATGACGTTTCTTAGCCAATCATGTATTGTCATCAGAACTCAGAGCGTGTGTAAACAAAATTTCATCCTAATCGAAGACCGGGAAGTGGATCAAATTAAGATTCTAATATTTTCTTACATACATACTTTACAAATGAAGGTATTATAAGTGTGTTAAATACTAATAAATCCTAATTGAAATAAAGAAATTGTGTTAATACTTTTATTTTTTTCAATGTAATACCGATTCACGTAAAAATTAAATATTAACGCTGTTCGTTCACTTTACTACAATTAAACACAACACTCTTTTTAACTAACTTTTATTACTCACTTCACAATATATATAGAAACTAATATTAAGTATCAACCACGCGGTGGGCTTATTCGTTCAACTTATATGATATCGAATTGGAACAATGGTAGCGTGAGTTAGACGACTACTAACGCCATCTATCGGCGGTCATGACAACTTTTATCGATTTAAACATTCCGCCCATCAAGGACTTGTCCTTTAAATAAACATACATTAATAAGATGAAACAAACTAAAATTCACCAAATTCAAAGAAAGTGATCTAAATGATTTTGCAAATTAAGGTTAACAATAATTACTTACAAAGAAACAAACACAGTGATTCAATACAAGCTTAATCAATGCAAATAAAGTTAGAATAATAGATGTTAAGCCATAATGAAAAATTTGGGTAACAATGAACAATGTTAAGTAATTGGTTAATCTTGAACTTATAACAATATGAATGTAAGCACAAATATCAATAATGTAACAAGTTAGCTACCGCCCACCGTGACAATTATTAAGATAATTAACTTTAAACTAAGTCTAAGGTAAGAAACATAGTTTACTGACAGGTCTTTTAAGAAAAATATTTTTACACTTAATAGTTACTACTCTAGTTATGTTGTCCTTGCCAGTATGTTTCTCTACAATTTTCCTAGGACCCATTTGGCCAGAGGGATGTTATCTTCTTTAACGATTACAACGTCATCTATTTCGTCTGTAGTTATTATAGGTTTTATTTTGTGTCTTTCTTTCTTTGATAATTTTAAAATTCTTTTACACATTGATAGAATTCTTAGTGCTTTTGATAACGATGAAAATGTAATCCATAGAAATTTATCTTCTGTTTCTTTTATTGCTACATAAGTCTTCATAGGTTTCTCTTCTTTGTGTGTATTAAATTTTGTTTTGTTACATTCGAGTTCTCTACTGTGAAGCCATTGCGGATCTTTCCACCAAAGTTCATGATCTGTCGTTACGTGACTCCATCGTTCATAATCAACAATGTTAATAATTTCGGATACTCGATTACTAACAAACGTTGTCCAGCGATTCGGCAAACCTCGTAGCCATGCCAACACCACAGTCGAGTCAGTCCAAGCAAATGTGTTATTTATACTTATGTCTAACACTTGGGATACTTCGTATAATAACTTCGCAGCCAAAAGTGCACCGCAAAGTTCTAATCTCGGAATAGATACCTCTTTCTCTATTGGTGCAACCTTCGTCTTGGCTGTAACCAAACTCACATGAACATTACCTTCTATGTCCACTGTTCTCAGATAAATAACTGCTGCATAAGCTGATTTAGATGCATCAGCAAACGCATGTAACTCTCGATGTGAATTATCTGTCAGCTTCATCCATCTAGGAATTTTAACATTTTTGAGGTTGACTAAATCTGTCCTAAAGTTTAACCAGTCAGTTAAGAGATTTTCAGGTAATGTGTCATCCCAATCTAAATTTGCTTGCCATAACCTTTGTATGTAAATTTTGGCCTTGACTATAACAGGTGCGATCCATCCCATTGGATCGTACAATCTAGCTATCTCTGAAAGAATTATTCTCTTAGTAATCTCATCGTTTGTGTTTTGTAAATTTATTTCAAATTCAAAATCATCTACTGTTCGGTTCCAAATAATGCCCAAAACCTTTAATGTATCGTTAGCCTTGATTTTTATTGATTGATCAGAACTAGTTGTTTCTTCACTCGCGTATTTTAGAAAGTTTTCACTATTACTACTCCATTTCTGAAGTTGAAAGCCTGATCCATGTAGTAGATTGTTCATTTCATTATACATCAATTTAAATTCTTTTTCAGTTTTACATGTAGTCATCAGATCGTCTACATAAAAATCTTCTCTTTCAGCAGCCATTTGATATTTATATCTTTCATCTTTAGCTATCTGTTGTAAACACTTTACTGCGAAATAGGATGCAAAAGCAGTTCCAAAAGTCAGGGTGAGTACCTTGTAATGTTGTATTGGCTGATTAGGATCAGGTCTCCAGAGTATACGCTGATATTTTGTGTCATCATCATGTACTCTGACTTGACGATACGTTTTAACTATAGCAATTTTTCCACATCGCCATCTCATCAACAAATGGTTCAAGTCTTGTTGCAATTTTCGACTTTTTATTAGACTGTCATTCAATGAGACACTATTCACATCCTTTTGGGTAGCAAAAACTATTCTTGCTTTTGTCGTGTCCTTGTCTTCCTTGACTACTGCGTGATGTGATAGGTAAACTGTTGTAGAATCTGCTTTTTCTTCATTACTTTCTATTAACTTCATATAATTTAGTGTAATATATTCTTTCATAACTTTCTGATGTTCTTCATAATGATTCGGATTCTTTAGTAACTTTTTCTCATTATTATAAAATCTTTTCAAAGCTAACTCTCTAAACTGTCCTTCTTCACATTCAGGTTTATCTATTTTGAACGGCAGTCTCACAACGTACCGCCCATCGTTATCTCTCGTAGTAGTTGATTGAAATAAATTTTCACATTTGATTTCTTCATTCGTAAGCTTCTTTTGGAAAATGTTATTTGGTTCTGTCTCTAGTTCCCAAAATTGTTTCACGAAATTGTCTTCTCTAAATTTAAGGTGCATGTTAACTACTCTTTTATACTTTGTATTTGTATCTCTCGAAATTCTTCCTGATATAATCCATCCAAAGATTGTGTTTTGTGCAATTAAATTATCTTTTGGATGTTTGATCATGCCCTCAATTAATATCTCACTATATGCTTCTGCCCCAAGCAAAATTTCAATTTTATTGGAAGTAGCATAGTCTGGATCAGCAAGAAATCTATCTTCTATTTCTAGGTGATCAGATGATTTAAGATTGCTCGACGGAAGTGACCATGAAAATGATTTCAGCACATATGCATCTACTTGGATTGAATTTGCTGGATTCTGACGTGATTCGACATGTAACGAAACCATGTACTTAATTCTCGTTTCGCCAGGCCCCAAACCTGACACCCAACCATTGACTGGTGAGCGCTTAAGTCCAAGCAGTTGAGTTGTAGCTTCCGAGATGAATGAGGCCTGTGAGCCCTGATCTAACAATGCTCTGATGTGGTGCTCACAGCCGTTTCGATCTCTTGTTTTCAAACGCGCAGTTGCAAGTAGGACTTCGCTAGGTTGATGCTTCTCAGTCGAGAAGCTTGAAATAATTCTCCTTTCGGTTCCCAACGAAGTTGATGGTTGCGTTTGATGGTGGGTTGAATTAGTTTCTTGATTTAAGTTCTCATCAGTACTAAAAGAAACATCAGTCTCTTTGTTGTTGTGTAAGAGTGTGTGATGACGTCTACCACATTTTTGACATGATTTTGATAGTCTACAGTTCTTTACTGAATGAGTCGGCGCCAAGCAGTTAAAACACAGCCGCTTAGCCTGTACAAAGTCTTGTCTCTCTTTTGACTGTTGCATTCCAAATTTCTTACAGGCATAAAGATAGTGATTCCCTTCACATAATGCACAAATTGGATCCTTAACCGTTTTGGTTTTGTCAAGAACTGAAGTGTGAAAGGATTTAGATTTGGATACTTGATTGCCTTGACTAGAAGCCTTAGCTTTACTGGTATCTATCATTTCTAATGCTCGGAATCTGGTCTCTAGGAATTCGGCAAGTTGACTCCATTTAGGCAGTTCATCAGATGCAAAATTGCTCATTTGGATTTCCCATTGTTTGTGAGATTCGGTATCTAACTTGGAAATCACTAGATATATCAGGACTGCGTCCCAAGAATTAATATCAATGCCTAAATTCTTCAGCTGCTTAAGACAACTCAATGTTGTGTCAAGAATAAGTTTAAGTGCATTAGCCGACTCATGACTCATTTGTTTAATGGAGAATAGTGTCTTCAGTGTGGCGTTACAATTGAATCTTTTATTATCGTATCGCCTTTTCAATAATGTCCACGCTTCCTCGTAGTTTGCATCAGTAATGGTTAAATTTCGTAATAAAACTTCAGGTTCTCCACTTAGACAACTCTTTAAATAATGAAGTTTCTGAACGCTTTGTAACCTTCTGTTAGTGTGAATTAAACTCTCGAATAAATCATGAAAAGATTGCCATTCACAATATTTTCCATTAAATGAGGGTAGTTTGATTAATGGCAAATGTACTTCGTTATGCGTTGAACACGACCCGACATTAGGCATAGCAACGTTAACATTTTCTATTGTAGACTTAAATTGCTCGAGTTTAGTTTTTAATAATGATTTGTAGGTAGTGTAAAATTCCTCAAATTGTTCGTATAAATCTTCAGTAAAATATGATAATTCCCTTTTGATCTCTTTAGTTGCTTGAGCCACAATTTCTCGATGATCTGACTTAAATTCACTCCATAATGTATCTGCAGACTCTAATCTCGATTCTGTATAAGATTTTGTTAACCTCTCTTTAGGTGATTTTTTAAAATTTCTTTCCGATTTTATTAAGTTTTCAAAACGATCTTCTTGAACAAGTATTAATGACTGCATCTTTATTTTCAAATGTTAACACCACTAATTTAATTTAAAAACAAAGCTCGTTTATGTAAAGTTCAATTATAAAGAATGTCCAAATAACTTATAGTTCAATGATACTGTTGTCACTAAAATGTCCAGTTAACAAAACATGAAAAAAGTTCAAACACATTTAATTGATTGCTTCTTAATTATTCACAAGTGAAATTATTATATTTGTTCACAAGAGAAGTTTTTCTAAGTCCATACACGTATAAAATTTCAAAGTCTTTTTGAAGCGAAATTTTTCTAAGTTGATGCACGTATAAATTTTTCTAAGTCTTTTTTAAACGAAATTTTTCTAAGTCAATACAGGTATGAATTTTCTAAGTCTTTTTTACAAACACTCGCGATTGCACTAAGTCTTTTTCACTGATTTTATTTTCTAAGTTCTTTTACTCACAGTTTATCCCGGGTTTCGGCACCATAATGTTCGTTCACTTTACTACAATTAAACACAACACTCTTTTTAACTAACTTTTATTACTCACTTCACAATATATATAGAAACTAATATTAAGTATCAACCACGCGGTGGGCTTATTCGTTCAACTTATATGATATCGAATTGGAACAATGGTAGCGTGAGTTAGACGACTACTAACGCCATCTATCGGCGGTCATGACAACTTTTATCGATTTAAACAAACGCCTTCCGAAAAAATATACATGAAATAATGAAAATCCCATCCAAACTAATTCAGTTTTTTTTTTAAAGTACAATGTAACATTTATATATAAATAAAAATAAGCAAGCTGTTTACTGCATTCTAATCTTCGACATTGATCATGTAACCTTTGAAAGACGTGTAATGCTTTTATTTTATAAAAAATATAGATTATTGATTGTAAATTACAAGATTAACACAGTTAGATACGAGGACAGATGAAGCTAATTAAAACATTGTAAATACTGACAGAAATGAGTAAATTAAGTTTTTCAATTCTCACTCAACTCTACTCAAAACAAGAATACTTTTTAATAATTATACAATACATTGAATGAGCTATTTACATGCAAAACTGAAGTTGCAGCTCTACTAACATAATTCAGGGACAACTTCAAACTTGTCATAATTAAAAAAAAAATCAAGTGCGTGTTGAGGCATGCGCTATGTAGAGGTTCCGTAGTTATTTATCATAATATTTTCAAATGTCATCAACTGTTACTTCGAATGAAATAAAGGTTTTTGTTACGTTTTGTAATTTAAAATATAATGTAATTAAAATTATAATAAATAACGATCTATTTCTGCTGTACATAAATATATTTAAAGCTTCACATAAATAATAATTAACTACTCAAAAATATTCAGATTAAAAAATCTTTGGAATATATTTTTAAACTAATGTCAACAAACAAAATAAAAATACCTGCTACATACCATTTTGAGGTTTCACCAAGACTAATGGACTTGGATATCAATTTTTTTTTACAAGTTAAAATTAAAAGTTTTAAAAATCTCCATGAGATCATAAAATTAACTAGAATAAGGAATATACTTTGATGCCATAAATTATTTCCACGTTGTATGACGTGTTGCAACGAAATGACCTGGATCAAAGAAAATTATTGTCTTACTTTAAATAAAAAAACCGCACCAATATTTGTTTATTTTAAGTAAATTAAGTTTACAAGCACTTTTAAAACGTCAAGTTTAACTATTTGTAAAGTATTCCATTATGTGCTGCTGTGATAGAAAACTATATCGACAAATTGATACTTTACTACGGAGCCCTAAGTACCGCTATCACGTAAGAGACACAAGAGACTTGACCTAATAAAAATCATCCAATAACGCAATCAACAAGGCCAATATAATATTTGTGTCATTATTTTTATTTCACGAGGCGAACAATTTAGTGTTCCGTATAACGATCAAAGCGACTGTTCCATTTTCGCTGGGAAACGTTGTTATTAAAAAATGTAAAATAGGTATCTAAACAGCGTAAAATAAATAGACGTCTAAACCTTACTAAACGCATTCTAGAAAATTATACAACTGTGTACGTAATTAAAATTTAATTTTTGCCGGAATTTATATATTTCAGCTATTGGTTTGATCTGGCAAACGAAGACATGATTTCACGTATCTTATTATCCCAGAACAATTAACAAATCATTTTTTCTTAACTTAGGAAGATAGGCTGCCAAACGAAAGAATCTAAAAAGTCTGACTATTGTCCACGCTTCAAATCAACCAAATCACCGATAAGGATTAAACTCAAGAGTTTTGAAAAGTGATGTAATTTTCCACGATTACAAGTTCAGGCATACAATAGAAAAGTTTTAATGACATTTGTGGCGTTATATTCCACGTTCTTTTGCGTTTAAATTTTGTTTTTCATGCTTGAAATATGTCAGATATTCTAATGTGTTCATTTCGTAGAAAATTAAAAATATTTTATCTCGGAATTTTACTTCTATCATATTTTTTTTTAATGTCAGAAACTGATTAAAAATGTAATAAATATATGCATATTCTTGTGCTTCACTTTGCAGAAGTACTGACAAATATTAGGTATCAGCGACATTTATAGCGTTATTTATAGCATACTTAAATATTCAGCAAGTACTCCAACAAAGATAACAGTTAGAGTTTTGATGAATTTCACTCGTAAAATTTTACTTTGCATATTATCCGCATTCCTGCGCGTCGTCGGGCAAAGTTTCCCAAAGTAATTGTAATTTATTCAAAAGTTTGTATGTTTCTTTGATGTTTTTTCGAAGTGTATCGAAGAGTCGTTTTAAATAATGTCACTTTCGAATTCAGTACTTACGAATATGAGGTTTTCGTTTCAAATAAATAACCTTTATTCCTCGAATGCAAATAAACAGGCTTACCGTGGGAATAAATTAATATTTTTTTTCAAATGTTTTATTAATAAAGTAATTTTGTTTTTTTTTTCAAACTAAACCACAGTGAATGTGTTAGGATTTGAAGAAGAAGAAGAAATACTTTATTGCACACAAAAATACAGTTATAAGATTTGATACTAGATAGATCGACTAGCGAAAAGCGAACCCAAGAAGTTTAAGGCGTTTTACATAAATTGTTAATAATTAGAATTAACTACAATTTTTAGGTTTTAAATATTACTGTTTTCAATTCATATTCTCTTACTTGACTGAATATATCAAAAGATTAGTAACTAGATATTGTAAAAGATTTATTTTGTAATTATTTTTTACCATGAAACAGAGAATTCTGTTTTGAACTATTTTTGAAAATATGCATTACGATTTAATGATTTAAAGTAGGAGAATAATAATAATAAATAAGTGCATGTTAGTTAAAAAATGTAAGTGCCGTATTGTGCCAAATGCTCTTAATATATTTATATAAACAAATAAAAAGGTATATATTAAACTTAAAATGATAATAGAGATACTTTATAAAGTCTTAAAAGAACTTTATTCTCCTTTCATAAAAGTAAATAGGTGTTCTCAGTCGTAGGTACTATAGGATATTTAAATACTCACACGTTGAAGCTTTTATAAAATACGGCATTAAAAAAAACATTCATATAAAAACTTCTTAAAATAATATTACTGCTACTTGGGCAAACTTTAACCGTCAACGTAAAACAAAGTGAATTATATGCTAAATATAATAATTTTATGAAAGAAACTCGCTGAAACGATTCTCCTCGTGTTTCATAAAATACTTTGGGACACTTTGGCAACATTTGAATACCCGTCAGTTATATTCTTATTTAATAAACTTCAGGCATCTACTGTGCTTCAGGTATGTCTTAGTGAGTATATTTACCCGATACTGGCTTTTATTATTATTTTTTGTCTACATGTTTGTACTGACTTGGTGATTTGACAACAAATCGCACACGATTTCACAAGTAAGTACGGTATTCAACTATAGAGTTTGGAATACTGTGGCTTTGAAAGGTAGCAGGTTTCAAGGGCTCATACTAGACGATGGAGTCAGTCCATTAGACTTTGGCCTTTTGTAGGGACTTCCAAACATCACGATGATGAGCCGCCTGCATCCAGCGAATCCCTGCGACTCGCTTGATGTAATAAGTCCACCTGGTGTGGAGGGTCGACCAACACTGCGCTATCTAGTGCAGTGTCACCATTCCAGCACCATGAGACCCCAACGTCTATCGGCTCTTTGAACTATGTATAAAGCATATAGCGTATTTTTTTAAACATTTTTGAGGCAAAATGATACTAATATGAGAACCGCAGCGGCAACCTTTCGAAATACTCCGTTAAAGATATCTAAAGCATCGGGCGTCATTTTATTCTAAATATTCGAATAATTTACGACCTATGTAAGGTACGGTCTTTAATAGAGTCTGAAAATATTTACTGTCGGTAAAGTTATAGTATTATCAATAGGCCCACTTTATTGCGCAGTTCGGACCCTACGCGATTGCCATCGCCCAAGCTTATCATAAATATAAAACCCCTAGAACCGATAACCCTAAACTTTTTATGTTTACCTAAAAATTATGTTTTGGGCACCGTTGAAGCAATGCTTATGATGACATATTTGGGTTTCTCGTTTAATAGAGTTTAGATTTGAATTAAATGCTGTCTTATAATATACTTAATTAAGACCTATTGTCTTAGTCTTAGTGACTTCAAATCTGGTAGGGGAGTTTAGCCCTGATGTCAGCATTTTTAAAAGCAATTTGGATTTGGGTGACCGTATCCAAACTAAAAAGAAACATTATCATTATTTTTAGAACAATGAAGCATATATTTTAGCACTTTATACACTTTTTAAGGAGTTCTTTACATCATTCATTATATCCTAATCTCGGAGGAGATGTGGGTAGCATATAAAAAATTTTTTTTTTTTTTTAAATTTTTGGTAAACATCCAGCTACCATTAGTTCAATTCACATTTTGTTCAATTTACATACGAGTACCATTTACCACTTATCAATAACATCATAACAGTTAGTGACTGTGTGAAATAAAATAAACGTTTCCAATAATTTTATTTTCGATTTTCGATTTCGATTCGATTGTAGTTAAGGGCTAACTGATAAAGAATTTTAAAAAATATAAAAAAAAAAGTCTTAGATTTTTCTAACTTTATGGCGGATGAATTTTAGATTTTTCTTATCTTTCTATTTTCTTATACTACCCTGGTATATTTTAGTTTGGTTTATAAATCAAACCAAAGAAACTTTTTTTAAATAAGTAGAAAATGAAAATTAGTTGATCTTAATAATTTTGTGACATCAGAACATGTACGGAACACAAAACAAGCGTAAGCACTTTAACATGCAAACGAAACGGTTAACATAAAAGCAATTTCTGCAAAGTTTTCGAGCACTAACTCGACTCAAAGGGAAATTACTGTCTCAGTAGGAGCTCTTAACTAACGAGTTATGCTGAACCTCTAATCGCCTTGACAGCAAGAAATCTCATTTTACTGAATATCTAAAGTACTAAGATAATAATTTATACAGAAAACTTTTAACATTAACATAAACATTTTCATTTCCCAATCAGAGCTTTTACCGTATTGATCCAATTGTTAAACATTGTAACTTTGGATCACGAGTTCCTAGGTTCTTTTTTTTAAAGAAAAGAATATTTGCCATATCTTTTTTTAATATGACCAATATTCCCATTCCCCTCCAACTAGTCGGGAAAGACTCTATTAGGAGTGGGTGCGATAACAGACTATTACTGGGCGGGGATCGAACCACCACCCCTTGGTGATGAGTTCGACCACTCTTACCGTTGAGCTCTTGAGGCTCTAGTTTCGAGTTCTGAGTTGGGCTGAGTCAAATATTGGAGTTGTTGTTGACAAGTTGGTGTTTCACCCTAGTGTCTCGAAGAGAAGCTGTCGGTCCCAATCACTATCATTACCTTCTTAGAGTTATTGTTGCAAAATCAAAAATTATCACCCTAAACCCGATAACCCACATTGGAGCGACGTAGGAGCTCTAAGCTCCATATCTCCCCTTTTTTGTAAAGTACCGTAAAAAGGCAGATGAAGGTGATGATAGTGGCCGTCTAAATAAAACTACCATTTACCAACCAGAGCATGCGGTAGGTCTAATAATGGAAACATAACCTACTAGTCATCATTATCAATCCATATTCGGCTCTCTGCTGAGCTCGAGTCTCCTCTAAGAATGAAAGGGGTTAGGTCAATAGTCCACCACGCTGGCCCAATGCGGATAGCCTAGTAGACTATTCTAATATGGGTGATGATTATGATAGTTATAGTCCGAATAAAAATGATTATCGTAATAATAAAAATATTCTATAGGTATCGTGGGTACGTCACCGTGACATCCACTTGCTGACAGTGGGTCGCTACACCTATACTTCGGACCAACGCTTCGAAGCGCAGCACAGGCCCCGGTCCGAGGAGTGGGCACTCAGGATACGAAGTCCACAGCGCAGGGACTCCGGACAATACGAATGCCAGATTTCCACTACACCGCCCATTGGTCACGCGGTATTTCTAAATATTGTAGGTAAGTAGTAATATACAAAGAAAATATTTACAAAAACGTTTTATTTAAGACTAACGAACGTCTCCGATTTTCTAAAACAATAAATGCTCAGCGTCATGGCTTTTCTTCACTGCTACAACGCGCTATTTTTTTTATATTTCGCTATTTGGTCTTTCTGTGACTGCGACAACGCGTTATGCGCGTTTTCATCAAAGCCATAACACGAATTTCGCCATGTGGATGTTTTACTGGTCACAGTAAAACAACGAGTTGTGAGCTATTTTTCCGCTCACTGCGCGTTTTCGATCTTGAGCGTAACATATATACTAAATAAAGTGGTGCACCATAAATATTTTAAGCTACAAAAATTAACTCAAAAACCGTTTTTTTTATATTTATAGCAAAATTATAAATTTAAATTAGATTTCCTAAAATGGTGCGTATCTTAGTATTAAAACACTCGTGTCACTATTACAAAACTCACTTCGTTCGTTTTATAAAATGCACTCTCATTTTGATAACCCCTATTATGCAAACTATTCCTGATATACTATTAAATCATAGTAATACAGAAACTAATCCTCTTCCGTCTGTACAGAACCAGAAACAACGATATCAAGCGGCGCTGAATTATTTATACAAGCGGGGTCGACTATCAATCTTACTTGTACAGTTCGGCATACGCCCGAACCACCCATCTCAATTACGTGGACTCACAGAGACCAGGTTAGTTTAATATTAAGATAGGGAAATACCCCAAGCATCACCATGACCAGAGGTCCGGCCTATATTTAGGTCAGAGTATCAGTATTAGCATTCAACGTGGAAGTACTGTCAGCCTGTATAAAAAAGCCAAGCTCGATGTGAAATGTTTATCAATATTCTATTTGATTGCTTATTTTATACCTAGTCTAGTAATTTTATATCTAAAATTCCTAAATTATTAACAATAAATTTAATAATCCAACAATTAGGTATAGTTAATATCTTTTCAATAACATTTTATAAAAAAAAAACAATACATAATTTTAAATAAATTGGGTATGAAATGACATGTGTTTCCTACCTTCATTTTTAATTTATTTGTTGATAAACATACTAAATTGAGTTTGGCTTTAGTTGTCATCGATTAGATGAAATGACGCCGAAGAGTTTGCATTTAATTTCAATTTAGTTGTATCTAGTTTTTTTTTCTCGCTTAGTTTGTGATTTGTATTTTTATAGTAAAGTACGGTGGGCGACTAAGCGGTTCTAACAATGTGGCTTTGAGAAGTAGTAAATTTCAATAAAAGTATAAAACGTATTTTTTTATATTTTCTACTACCTATATTGAGAAATTATGTAGGTACCCAGTCGCCAGAAATTTAGCTCTTAGCCCGAAAGTTGATTTTTATTTATCACAAGATAATTGTCGAGTATAATGTAAAGGCAAAAGGTATTGAAATTCTTTTGTAAGACTTGTAGCAAATTGTTTTCTCCTTAGTACATTTGAAAGAACCTTTTGTATTTATATTTATAAAATATAAAGGCGTTGGCAAAGTACGCTTTAGGTATTATAAAATAATTGCGAGATTTAAGCATTCAAATAATTAATCCTTTGATTTTAACTTGAAATAAACCCCTAGAGTATCTGGAAATTCTTGTTAATTAATAAGGGCCAACCCTCGCACAGGTATTCAAAGGTATTCCAAATCAATTGTTTAAGTTGAAGCTGTATTATCCAGATACAAGTAATTATAAGTTTTTAGGAAGCTGTATTTGATTCATCATCATCATTATCAACCCATATTCGACTCACTGCTCGAGTCTCCTCTCAGAATGAGAGGGGTTAGGCCAAATAGTCCACCACGTGGGCCCAATGCGGATTGGCAGACTTCACATACGCAGAGAATTAAGAATATTCTCTGGTATGCAGGTTCCCTCACGATGTTTTTCCTTTGTTTGAGTTTGAGACTGAAAAGTTGGAGGTGTATGCCCCGGACCGGATTCGAAACTACGCCCTCAGAATCAAAGGCAGAGGTCATATCCACTGGGCTATCACGGCTCTACTCAACTGGGTTATCACGGCTCTGTATCTGATTACCTACATACTAATATTGCAACTGCATGATTGGTCCCGACTAGCTGGTTCAGCTACGGACAATGAGGTCCAGTGTTCGAATCCTGGGTCAGCCCAACAACAAAAGATTTTATTATATAAAGAGGTTATTGGGATTGTTCTTACATGAAAAATCTTAATAGTAGCCTCGAGTTGGGAGGTTTGCGGTGTTAGTACACCCCCGTGCCTCGGAGAGCACGTAAAGCCGTCGGTCCTGATCTCTCACCGGTCGTGTCGGTTTCCCATCGGATTTCGAGAGTGAGGGAAGACTTAAAAAACTTAGACTTAAAAAAACATCCAAGCTACTAGAATACTAAAAATAATAATGTTGCAAGTCCTCAAATAATAATTATAATATATATGTAATAAATAAATGCAAAATTGGTCATTCATCACGAAATCCAGAAAACCGTTTGATGTACCAAGATGAAATTTGGCAGGGACGTAGATTGTAGGTGTCCACTAAGAACGGACTTTGCGATAGGGCTGGATTAAGGAGGTCTAAATGTGGACGAAGTTGCGGGCGTCCGCTAGTACTATATGAACGGAAAATTACTCCTCTAAACTAAGCGAAGAAAAACATATCAAAGAAAAACTCAGTGAATAAATCCATGTTATTAAAACCTACAGAGAACCAACGGGGCGGCTTAAGCCCCCAACCCACATTGTCCAGAAGTCTTTGACCTTTTCTAATATAAACCTGAGCGGGTTCTATGATATAGGCTCGATTGACCACAGATTGTACGAGTAGTTAGGTGTTTGTTTGTGTTATTTTTACTGAGTTGCTGAAAAAGGTGTGTTTACCTAGGCTATTCATTTTTTTTTTATTATTTACAAGTTAGCCCTTGACTTAACTTGTTACGCGTAGGTTGAAAGTCCATACCCATTTCGTTTTCTACACGACATCGTACTGGAACGCAAAATCGGCGGTACGTCTTAGTAACTAGTCACGCCCGCAACCAGACCAATTTAGGAAACCTCAATCGGCCCACTCAGGGATCGAACCCAGAAGCTCCGTTATATAAAACCCACGGAAGCCGTCAAAATGTCATATGTGGAAGAAAAATAACTAAATTTATGCTACAGCCCTACTCGATATGTACCTACTGTGTATATGTAATGTTGAAAAAATTTCATAATTTATTTATTTTAAACTATGTTTTGTTTTTTTTTTATAATATTATTCAAAATATATTAACAATATCTAATTGTCCTAAGCTTACTGATCGATCGGTAATCTTGAGATATTATTTATTGATTATACTACAGCTCTACCTAATGTTTACATGTTTACATACTCGATGTTTCGAGTATTGTCTCAAGATCAAGAATCAAAGCCAAATTGCAAAAGGATGAGTGTTAGTAACATTACTTATAACATTTTCTACACAGATAATTAACTTCGACTCAGCGCGTGGCGGTATATCACTAGTGACTGAGAAAGGCCTGAAGAGCACGAGCAGGTTACTAGTTCAAAAAGCCAAAGGTGCCGACGCGGGTGTCTATACGTGCGCACCGAATAACGCTCCTCCTGCATTGATCAGGGTTCACGTGTTATCAGGTATGATAATCACACTAATATTATAAAGGCGAAAGTTTTTGTGTGTGAAAGAGTGTATGTTTGTTCCTCCTTGGCATTGCGGCTACAAAAGCGATTGAAGTTTGGAATAGAAATAGATTTTACTCTGGATTAACACAGTCATATTATGCTACTTTTCGTCCCAGAAGGCTAAAGTGATTTGGCTGAAGTTTGGAATGGAAATAGATTTTACTCTGAATTAACACATAGGCTACTTTTCATCTCCGAAAATTTCATGGCTTCCACGGGATTTGTGAGAAACTACGCAGATGAAGTCGCGGGGGTCTGCTAGTCATCATCATCATCATCATCATATCAGCCGATGGACGTCCACTGCAGGACATAGGCCTTTTGTAGGGACTTCCAAACATCACGATACTGAGCCGCCTGCATCCAGCGAATCCCTGCGACTCGCTTGATGTCGTCAGTCCACCTGGTGGGGGGTCGGCCAACACTGCGCTTACTAGTGCGGGGTCGCCATTCCAGCACTTTGGGACCCCAACGTCCATCGGCTCTTCGAACTATGTGCCCCGCCCATTGCCACTTCAGCTTCGCAACTCGTTGAGCTATGTCGGTGACTTTGGTTCTTCTGCGGATCTCCTCATTTCTGATTCGATCACGCAGAGATACTCCTAACATAGCTCGTTCCATCGCCCTCTGTGTGACTCTAAGCCTTCTTATGAGGCCCATAGTTAGCGACCAAGTCTCGGAACCATAGGTCATCACTGGCAACACGCACTGTTCGAAGACTTTTGTCTTCAGGCACTGAGGAATTTCGGACGAAAAGATGTCGCGAAGCTTCCCGAATGCAGCCCAGCCGAGTTGGATTCGACGGTTCACCTCTTTCTCGAAATTGGACCTACCTAACTGGATCATATGTCCTAGGTATATGTATTCGTCTACAATTTCGAGTGCAGCGTTCTCAACTATAACTGGGTGGAGCGATACATGAGCATTACACATTATTTTTGTTTTGCCCATGTTCATTTTCAGGCCCACCTGTTGAGAAACGCTGCTGAGGTCATTGAGCATGGTACTAAGGTCATCCAGAGTCTGTGCCATGATGACTACATCATCCGCGAACCGCAGTTGAGTGATGTACTCGCCATTGATGTTGATGCCAAGTCCGCTCCAGTCCAGAAGCTTAAAGACGTCTTCCAGTGCGGCGGTAAATAGCTTCGGAGAGATCACATCTCCCTGACGCACTCCTCGCTGCAACTGGATTGGCCTCGTAGTCTGATCCTGAATACGGACTGACATAGTGGCGTTTTCGTACAAGCACTTCAACGCTTGGATATACCTGTAATCAATTCGGCATCTCTGCAATGACCTTAGCACAGCCCAGGTTTCCACCGAATCGAAGGCTTTCTCATAGTCCACAAACGCTAAGCAAAGTGGCTGGTTATACTCGTGAGTCTTCTGTATAACCTGCCGCAGCGTATGCATGTGGTCTGCTAGTATTATATTGAAAAGTAAAAGTAATATGTATACATACCATTACCTATCTTCATTCCAAATTTCACATAAATCTATTTTGCGTGAAAGAGTGGAAACAATCATCAATACCATTAAGATTATTGCACACCCAGATCTAAAGGGAACTAACTCTAAAATTTAACTTTTTGAGTTATGCCACCCTCGAATTTCTCAATAAAATTTCTATTCGGATTTCCAAACACTACAGTTTTGAATCATGTGCAATTAGCGACTTCGTGTAACACATTTGGTGTTGTCTTTTAACTTAGTTTGACGTCGTCTTAGGCCTCATTCACACGAGAGTTAAAAAAGCGATGCGCTAAAACCCAGCATTGGCAGGCGTAGCGTATAGTATGAAGTTAAAATGGGGTCTATTTCCAACGCACAAAATTTAAAAAGCTACACTGCTCGATAAAAAGGCGTGTGAACATACTCGTATACTTGGGAATACATTTGTTGTATTTGAACGCATTTTTAACGTCCGTTAAAAATACTCTCGTGTGAACGACGGCTTAGCGACCGACTTCAAATTACAAATGAAATGAAAATAATATTACAAACTGACTTTCTTTTTTATTTCTAGGTGAACATCCTGCAGCCATGCAGCAAGGCTGTGCAAAATCCTCCCTTGACTTCATAGTGTCAATAATGTGCACATCACTAGCGGTGTTTCTAGTGTTTTTTACCGATCATTTACATTTTGGAACGTGAATAGAAATATCTAAAACGTGACGGAGTATTTTTGAAATAATGAATTAATCAATAAAATTGTTTGATTGGTTATACCAAGAAACATTCTTTATATTTACCAATTTATGGTAAACATAATTATGCTATCTCATAATACCTTTACATTCGGATACCCCGTAAAATTCTAATTTATACTAATTTATTTAACTAAGTAGAGCTACAAAATACCTTATTGTGTATTATTTAATTATTCTAACATTTATATCATTAATTAAGCGCAAAGTTAAATTATTATATTTATTATACAATAAACTAAAAGTTATGACAATATATGCTATTCACTCACTCTCTATTATCTCTTTTGGTCATTTATGTCTATATTCTTTTAAACTGTCATTTTATTGAACAAAAAAAATATATTGTTATTTATTGTTTGGTTAATTGATGTATACATAATATTTTAGGTCAAGCAATGTGTAGCAAATAAAATAAAAAATGTAAATAAAATAAATAATGTAAATGAAATAAATGAGTGTTCAATTTATGTACTGTAAATAGTAAATTTAAATTTTGTCAATGTAAGTCGACCCAACAGATAAAAGTTATTGTCCTAGGTAGAATACGTCAATCAAAGAAATTGTCAGGTAGTACTTTTTTAAATAAATTAAAATACATTGTAAAAAAGTTTTTGTATAGGATGGTTTGAGATGTATAATATATGACTTTATTGTATAATTATATAAATTAATTAAATTAATGTAATTATGGATATATATATAATACATTACACCACACAAATTTTATAAAGGCAAAAGCTTTTCAGTCTGTTACCTAAACAAAAGTTTAAAAAAAATGTAAAATTGAAAGTTTTAATAAAAAAAAATCTTTGTTCCCGCCGGTGACCGTTAGTTTTATGTATATTTCACATTTTTCATCATTATAATCTTCACATTTTCTGAGTTTATAAAAAAGCATTACCTATACGAATAAAATAAAAAAAAATTTCTATAACATTACCTATACGAATAAAAAAAACCATTTGGTGGATTAAAATGAAATATTGCTAAAAATAATGTTCCGAGTTGATATTGTAACCTATGACAATGCAAATATTTTTGTATATTCAGCCAAATTTTGCAAAATATCTTAAACATCGACAGCTGATAATAAATGGGCGAGAAAAGAAAACGCGTTAACGAACTGAGATAAACGAAAACCGATAAATCACAATCCAATTACCACGACTTGATGTAACGGCGGGATAAAAAAACTGTTCTCAGTTAATATTCGCTTTCCCCTCTACTTAAGATATACCGGACTGAATTTCCTTTCAATCTCGAATTTTCCAGACAGTTAATCAATAACTAGGAATCTTGGTATTATCTGTATCGCGAAGTATAAATAAATGGTTTTCTATTACACGTAGTCAGAATAAAGAAAAGAAAGAACAATATCTTATAGACAACAGTCCCGTGGCACAGAAAACATATGCCCGTGGAAAAAATTAATTGGTAATTTTGACAACCAGCAGGCCAATTCACTAACTTTGACATAAGCTATTTGACATATACGAAATTTCACTCGGTGTCTACTGGTGGATGTCCTACAGTAGGTAGATTTTTTTTTATTCTTTTACAAGTTAGCCCTTGACTACAATCTCACCTGATGGTAAGTGATGATGCAGTCTAAGATGGAAGAGGGCTAACTTGTTAGGAGGAGGCTGAAAATCCACACCCCTTCCGGTTTTTACACGGCATCGTACTGGAACGCTAAATCGCTTGGCGGTACGTCTTTGCCGGTAGGGTAGTAACAAGCCACCTGGCCTGGCCTGACTTGAACAAATTAAGAAAATCTCAATCTGTCCAGACGGGGATCGAACCCAGGACCTCCGTTTTGTTAATCCACCGCTCATAGCACTGCGCCACGGAGGCCGTCAAAACTTTAGATGACTTTAATCAATTGATGTAATGTTTATTTTAATAGGTTGATAATAAAGATCAAAATAGTGAATAGGCCTACAGGAGAGCTGTTTAGAAAGATACAGGGCACAAAATAATAGCAATCAGTACTATTCTGTCACTTGTAAGCTGTCTAAGTGCAAGTGAGAATTCAAAAGCACAAGTTGTGATATTTTGGTTATATGTATAGTTTTCTTCGGCATTCATCACCATCGATAGAAAGACTATATTATTATTATTATATTTGTATCATTAGTAATAATATGACTATTGCATGTATACCACTAAACAGTTGCCTAAGGTCTGCTAAGAAATATTTTAGTTCATTGCTGCCCTTATAAGTTGTATTGTGCAATCTTCAATTTGCGCAATTTTATTCTTTAAAGTACGCCCCTAATTGGAGGTACAGATCTTAATAATGTTATGTCTGCATAGACCCTTATTTATATCATAAACAATGTAGAATAATTTATAACAAGCTACAAAATCACGTCAATTAATTTAGGATTATTATTAATCATGATTGTGTTACCGTTTGAAATGTATAAAATGTTGAAACATTGATAAATTAATTCTAATATTAAATAAAATTTTATTTATGAAATAATTTTATTGTTTTCTTTTTCGATTTCCATGCTCTCATCTTTTCATCACTTTGTTGTTTGTTTTAATAAACTTTCCGTACTGGAAATTAGGTAATTAAATGAGTTTTAAGATGAATAATTATTATAAATTCAAAACCATTGTTGGGTCGCTCACTGCATAGAAGGTAATTGACTGCCTAAACATGGACTAGGAGAAGGTGACCTCTATGATCCAAAAATCTGACCACCGACCTTCAGTAATAAAGAGGCACTCAAAAAAGAAGACAAAATAGATATATATCTTATTCGAATCAAAAAAACATAATTATGCTACGCTTTCATTCTTATATACCTATTTTAAGTAATTATGAACAAATCGCTTGAACTTTGTCTAACCGCAAAGATAACAAAGAAGAAGCCAATACACATTTTGCTTTTGCAAATTGCTAATCCTTTTTTAATATCTCTGTTTTATTTTTTTATTACATTGTAATTGACTCAATGATTAAACTATGACATGGTTCTATGGGGTTTGTGTAATGATGTATCTACCTATCAAAAGTGGTAAAATTAGTCTAAAATTATCAAGAACTAGCGTACGCCCGCGACTTCGTCCGTGTGGAATTTAGTTTTTTACAAATCCCGCGGGAACCACTGATTTTTCCGGGATGAAGAGTAGCCTGTGTTAATCCAGAGTAAAATATATTTCCATTCCAAATTTCAGCCAAATCGCTTCAGTAGCCGCAGCGTAAAAGAGGAACAAACATACTTACACACCAAACTTTCGCCTTTATAATATTAGTGTGATAGTGAGATTAACCAACTAACTTTGATTGAATTTGATTATGTAATCTAGTATCTACGTCTTGTACTATTATGTACACAGGGTGTCAGTAGGTATACAGATAGTTAAGTCATATAGGGCCTAGAATTTGATAACACAAACAAAATATTATACGATATTTATAATATTTTCGTAATGTTTTTATTTAGCAACTGCGCAAATCTTATCTTAAAAGCAAAACTCAGTAAATAAATGTATTACAAACATTAAGGAAATATATTAGACAAAATTATTTACATTTAAAGGCGTTAATTAAATAAGTAAAAGTGTAAATAAAAACGGCATTAAACCGTAAAATTGGCATAAATTATCACTTTAATGAACACCCATTAATTCCCTCAGTGTCTGAATCGAATACCTCCGTTGAAATGTGAGCCTTTTCTTAAATATATAAAGGTGAGCTAGCAATTAATTACGTGCTGTTTAAACGAAAATTTTACTTTGTTAATGAGCTTGCTATTAATTTGTTTTATTACATTATTTAGTAAACGTTTACAGCACTTCGGTAAATTAACTCTGTTAAACTAAATAGAAAACGGCGAATTTTAAAATTTATTTTATATGTTCAAGGGTAGAATAAAGAAGACAGTGATTCTTGTGACAGCGCGTATTATGAGGAGGTTCCTCACAATACGGTTGATTGATTTTTATTTTTTTAATTTTTAATAGTATTTTGTGGTATATTTAGTACTAGCTGACGCCGCGCGTTTTCACCCGCATGATCCACGTTCCCGTTACAATACGAAGATATTATATAGCATAAAGCTTCCTCGATAAATGGGCTATCAACACTGAAAGAATTTTTCAAATCGGATCAGTAGTTCCTGAAATTAGCGCGTTTAACCAAACGAACAAACAAACTCGTAGATTATATTAAATAAATAAATAAAAAGCCTTTTATTTCGCACATAAGTAAGCACATATACATAGTGTTAATAAAATTTATAAAATTAAATTACAATTTTTAAATTTTTGTAAGTACAAACTCAAACTTGAGTTTGAGTAAAGTAACTACTTTAATACTTATTTATAAAGTTTAAAAAATTTAGTGCGAACCCCTCTATTTGAGGGTGAAGGCCTCCTCCAGAGATGACCTACTCTCTATCTGTGGCTTTTTTCCTCCACTGTTTTCCAGCCGTCCTTTCAATGTCGTCTGCCCATCTACTTCTAGGTCTTCCTCTTTTTCTAGCACTTACAGGCCCTGTCCATGCCGTTAGCCGAGAAGTCCATCTATCGTCATTCATTCTTGCTACATGGCCCGCCCATCTCCATTTCAATCTCATAGAATAGTTTAGTGCGTCTATTACTCCTGTTTTTTCTCTTATAGTAGAGTTGCGAATTTTTTGAATTTTTCGGATTTTCATCATACTTCGTTCCATGCTCCGTTGGCATGAATTTATTTTGTTCTTGACATTTCGCGTGAATTTCCATGTTTGACTGGCGTATGTGAGAGACGGTAAGAGACAGGTGCTCATGACATTTCTCTTAATTTTTGTTGGCATTTGACTTTTGAAAATTTCTTTAAGGCTCCAATATTTCTTCCATGTCCCTTTTATCCTTCTTTCAATTTCTTGCTCGTTACTTTTATTATCAAAAGAGAGTTGCTTGCCCAGATAAATGTACGAATCGACAAACTTTAATTTCATTTTTTAATGCATTTGTCATCAATTTTGTTTTTTTGAAGTTGATTTCTAGGCCAGACTGTCGGCTCGATTGTTGCAGCGTGTATATCATATGCTCTAGCTCTAGGCTGTTTTCAGAGAGCAAGACTAGATCGTCAGCGAATCTCAAATGGTTTATATAATTTCCGTTTATATTTAAGCCCATCGTATTCCAGTTTAACTTGTTTATAACGGTCTCTAGTACTGCAATGAAAATCGTTGGTGACAGCGGGTCCCCTTGTCTGGTTCCTCTTTTAATTGGAATTCTCCTGTTGACTCTAGCCTTACTCTACTGGTGTTGTTTTTATAAATGTTTTTTATCACTCTAATGTATTTGGCCTCTACATTTTGCGAGTACAGAGCTTCCCATATTGATGAATGGAGTATAGAGTCAAACGCTTTTTGGTAATCTATAAACGCTATGTAGAGTGGTCGTTGGAACTCTTGGTACTTCTAAATAAGTAGCTCTACCGAGTGAATGTGATCTACTGTAGAGTATCCTTTTCGAAAGCCTGCTTGTTCTATTGGCTGATGTGAATCAAGTGTAGAGATTATTCTATTTTTTATAACTGAAGAGAAAAGTTTATATAGCGACGGCAGAAGGCTTATGGGTCTGTAGTTGCTTATGTCGTTGGGATTGCCCTTTTTATATAACAATATAATATCTGATTCTGACCACTGCTGAGGCGTTATAGAGGTGTCTAGTATTTTATTGAAGAGAATCATCAGAGGTGTGGCAAGAATGGTATAAGCCGCTTTTATAGCTTCGTTATTTATTTTGTCCGGCCCTGGACTTTTCTCTGCTTTAAGGGCGCTTAATTTCTCTTATTATTTCTATTTCTTCTACTAGATTTATTTCCGTGGTGTTAATATGTTTTTCCTGAGACATATGAAAATGTTGAGTGCTTGCGTTTTCTATCTCTGGGGCATCATATAAGGTTTTGTAAAACGTAGTGGCTATATGGAGTATATTTTTTCTATTTTGTGTGACTCTATCTGCTTCGCTGAGACCCTCAATCCACGTCTTATGTGGTTTTAATGCTTTGTATGCTCTTTTTAAGCTTCTTGATGCATTGAGGTGTCTTTCTATGGTTTGGTGTCGGTGGTTATTGTAGTCATGTCTTATACACTTGCTTATAAGTTTGTAGAGAGCACACAGTTCGTTTTTCATTGATCTTGATTTAGGTTTGGTCTTTTGTAGGTCTATTCTACGCGTTATTATCCTTCTTGTGCGTTCAGATATAACACTACATTGTATCTTTTTATTGCTAGGTGAAACAGCCGTTTTTAGACTATTCTCAATAGCGTTTATTATTTTATTGTAATAAGTCTGGACTGTGTCGTCTTCATGATGGTTAAGAACCTCTTGATATGAGCTCAGTGTTTCTAAGTGTCTGGACGTTTCTGCAGTACTTTTCAAAGTGCTTTTCGGGCAACTTGAGTATTTGTTTCTTCTTTTTTTAATAGATTTTAAGTTATAAGTTGCTCTGACGCACCTGTGATCTGAAAGATACTGAATATTTAGTACTTCTATGTTTTGCGCTGATTTCTGTATGTTAGTAAGTATGTAGTCTAGTTCATTTTTGGTATTTCCATCGGGCGATCTCCATGTCCTCCATATGTAGATTATATTAACATTGTTAAAAATTAAAACAAGGACAAATAAATGAGAGCAAATTATTTATTATTTTGAAAACACAATCGTGTTTGTCTGTGTTTACAAAATTATAAATAATATATTCAATTTTATTTATATGATAATGTTATAGTCCCATTTTACTCACACCTACTCCACAAAAAAAAATATTAACTTTTCTGCCTAAGTAGTTCTTTATTCTTTATTCAATCTATGATTACGACAAGGCTTTTAATGAATACATTCAGTTTCAATTGTTTCGTTCGGCCAATTAATTTAATTTCTGTCCAATTAGTGACGCGTTTCCATAATTATTTGTTCAATCCATTGTATTTAACTATACACATTAATTAAAACAATATTAATTATGATAATTTTAAAATGTGGAAATCCCTACTAACGATCTATGTCCAGTGCTGGACGTTTATTGGTTGACTAGCGAACGACCGAGACTTCATCCAGGTGAAATACAGTTTCCACAAATCTTGCGGGAACCAGTCCTGATCTCGGAAGAATTCCGGGTTAAAGTAACCTTCCTTAGTGAGTCGTAATCTTCATGTGTGAGGGTTGTGACCACCTCCATCTCTAATCTTTGTCCTTAGGATGTTATGCCATTTATTTCTATCTCCCGCTACGCGAAGAGCATCGTAAACAGTTCGAATGTAGTGCGGACCAACGCATCGGGCTGCGCCCCCGCGGTCTTTTTACTTCCACCTTGCCAGTAATAACTATTTTTTACAGATTATCTTCGTCTTTCATGGCAATGTGTCCGAAGTACTCCAAAATACGCTTGAGGCATATGGTAGAGAGTCTTGTTTTAACTTTGCGGTGGGCAAGTTTAGATGCGTTAGTCCGAAATGCAGTCCATGGAATCTGGAGCATTTTCCTAAATAAAGTAACTAACCTCCTCTATTTTTCAGTAGGAAGTCCACCATAATCCGTTCTTCCTTTCCAAAGATAAGCCCGGATAAACAAACAAACAAGCAGACCGGCAGACAGACAGACAAATAGACAAGTAGACAGATCAAAGTATGTGTTTTATTTTGGTATGTTACTCTTATTACTTTTAGAGAGATATTAAGTAGGCTGGTAACAATAATAACAATGGACACCCTCAAAATATACAAAAGCGTCTATCTCTAAACTTTAACACTACAACTAAGATTTTATGGTAATGAGCTACAACACAATAATCTTTTATTATTTCTATTACTATACGACCTGCCTTGTCAGAGAGAGAGATAGAGACGAGTTTAAAACTTTAAAAACTTTTGAGAACATCTCAGTTTATTCACCCTTAGAATATGCACTAAGAGATTCAATAGTCGGTAATGTTCGCAAATATGGCTCAAACGTTATTAAAGTACTCTACCCTCAGAAATGCACTTAATTACGAGGTCAAACTTGTCGCAACTACTCTTCTATTAGGGGAGGGAGTTGGCGGAATGTTACACATTGATAAATTATAGTTGTTCACCCAGTTGTACCAACTTTGATGCATAAAAACCTCACGGCTTTAACTTATTGTTCGGATTACGTTTGCTAGTTTTTACTTTGTACTGTTTAATTTCAAGTTTAGTTTCTAAATATGTCATTGGTTACTTTAGATTTTTTGTTTATTGTTACTTGGACATGCTGTTTATGGCGCTGCTCTATGACTATCAACCCGAGGCATACGTTTAATTTTCTTTTTGTTTAATTTGTTACATATCATAGCATCACACTAGTTTTCCAGATAGAAACACAGAGAAAATACCAATATATCATTGGAAAATACTACTAAATAAATAAGAATCGATTTGGCGAAAGAGATTCGGCTTCACCATAGTTAATTACTAGCGAAAGCCCGCGACTTCGTCCGCGTGGAATTCAATTTTTCACAAATTCCGCGGGAACAATGTGTTTTTCCGGGATGAAAAGTAGCCTATGTATTAATCCAGAGTAAAATCTATTGTCATTCTAAATTTCAGGCAAATCGCTTCAGTAGCCGCAGCGTAAAAGAGGAACAAACATACTTACACACTTACACACGAACTGTCGCCTTTATAATAATAGTGTGATTATTTCAGCCAACTTCCAGAAATTATTATCGACTCTCTAAAGATATCGACTATTTTGGAAATCCTTATATGGAAGACCTTACTATAAATGTTCAATATTTTATCGAACGTAAAGAAACGATTTCTTCTAATAATGATAATATTCCCCCAAAGTTGTAATCAATCAGGGCATGCCACGGATTCCGGATTGTGCGAATTAATTTCTGCTAACCGACGAGGAAGTTGTTACCGTTCAGACGTGACCCCGTGGCCTGACGGACGAATTATTAATTATTCTCTTACCTTTGTGTCTTTCCGAGTACCTTCTTAGGATTGAGTGAATAATACCGCGTTTTTCATGCTCTACAACGTTTGTAGAGCTTCTTAAAGCTAATGGAATTAATATATCTACGGTTTTGTTTGGATTTTTTTTTAATTTTTGTTGTCTCTTAAAATTGGTTTTACAAAATCTACGAGTATTTATTGTGCCGTCTTAATGAAGAGTGCAATAAGTCGTGTTTTTGGGCAAATTGACTTAAGTCCATAATCGTAATCAGGAAAATGAGTTCTATATTTTCGTCTTAGACGTCTTTTTTGTATATTATTTAACAATAATTGTTAGCTGTATTTGAATGTGTTTTATATTAATAACTAGCTATTGTCGCGCAGTTTCAACCGCGTGGTTATCGTTCCCGTAGGAGTACGGGGATAATATATAGCCTATAGCCTTCCTCGTTAAATGGGCTATCTGACATTGAAAGAATTTTTCAAATCGGACCATTAGTTCCTGAGATTAGCGCGTTTAATCAAACAAACAAACAAACAAACAAACAATCTCTTCAGCTTCATATATTAGTATAGATATAGATGATTGAAGGTATTATTGATTAATTATTAAAATAGGAATAATTGGCGCAAATGGGTTTTTCGGTATGTATATCGTAAAGCCGTTGCTTGTACGAATCTATACTGTGTTTGTTTGGTTGAACTAGCTAATCTCAGAAACTAGTGGGACTGTGGCCTTGTGGCGCGTCGATTCTCTTTCTACAATCGCGATCGTTTTGAAAAGTAAAAAAATATATAGCTATGACATTCGTTATTGACACGTCACGAGATCAAGTTATCGATCGGATCTGTCATTCCCATACATTTTTTTACTTTCCGAAGCGCTTTCGTTTGTAGAAAGAAAATCAACGTGAAAAATGGCTAAAGGCGCTGATTCGAATTGAATCCAAAAAAATATTTTTATGGTGAATAGTGCATTCATCTAGGAAGATTAGACTATAACATCATTCTACGACCAATATTAGCGGAACATCACTAGAAAATGTGGCAAATGAGAAAAAAAATCTTTTGGCAGCATCCGTAGCATGCACTGCGTAAGCGGTTACCATTATCAACCCATATTCGGCTCACTGCTGAGCTCGAGTCTCCTCTCAAAATGGGTTAGGCCAATAGTCCACCACGCTGGCCCAAACCGGATTGGCAGACTTCACACACGCTGAGAATCATGAAAATTCTCAGGTATGCAGGTTTCCTCACGATGTTTTCCTTCACCGTTTGAGACACGTGATATTTAATTGCTTAAATTGCACACAACTGAAAAGTTGGAGGTGCATGCCCCGGGCCGGATTTGAACCCACACCCTCCGGAATCGGAGGCAGAGGTCATATCCACTGGGCTATCACGGCTCAATTAAGCGGTTAAAGTAAAGCAAAATACATATACGATGGAATAATTCATTTTTAAAAGTTCTAGAAGAGTTTCCACGCGGACAAAGTCGCGGGCCTCCTCTAGTAAATAATATATTTTTTTTAATTTTATTTATATACTCTTTATAAGTATGCCTAAAGCGATAATAACTGCAACACAGTGTCACGCTATAGCAGTATTATCGGTTAAATGTTACTGATACACATATGTATAATAAACTTTATGTTATCTTTAAAAAAAAATCTTGTCATATCTGACAGTTACGTTCACCGAATAAGACATACGTTCCGCACTTACTGTGGACAGTCTATTATAATAAAAGAAAGTTATATGACAGAACAACGTTTGCCCGGAAATAGTATTTTTATATATTTTTCACTACTCTTACTCAAAAACACTGTCATATTACCACTCCACAGCGGGGCTAAACAAGCATTTCAGCATCTAGGGGCTAAAGTAATTTTGTTTTTTTTAATTCTTGTCTGTTACGAGTACTAGCCAAGTACTAGCCTACTATAAAACGGATGAGGTTTTATTCGAAAATAGAGTCATTATAGGTAAGGTCCTGATTGTTTTGAAAAATAAATAAAAAACTTTAAATTGAAATGAAATGCAGCGTTCTTGTCTGTAGAATGCGTTCATTTTTTTATTTAATTTTTATTGAGTTGCGAATAGAGCGAGATTTGAAGACATGGGACATCCTGTACGGTGTAATAACTTTGCCTTTTTCTCATGTGAAAGAAAAATAAAATTAAAAAGCGAGAATTTAAAAAATCAATTGGCGTGAATAATACACACTTGATTTTTTAAAGAAATTCATTGTAAATTTGTGACCGTAACTTACATATTTTTCAACTCGTATATAATGGGTCTTTTTAGCCCCTTGTATAACAATCTACTATTTATTACTGAAACTGCTATGTTGCTACTGCTGTTTTATGAACTCATGTCACGTCTAAACAGTTTTCCTCGCGGTTAGAGTTAAATTAATTCCTACAATCACAAAGTTCGGTCATGTCCGATTGATTAAATTCTCTCTGCCAAAAATGTTTTTATTGTACGAAAAATTCAAACAAAAAGTCCATTGAATCAATTAAACATATTGTGAGCCTATGTGGATATATTTACTATTAGCTTCTAACTTGTCGAAAACTCATATCCACCATGTTGTTCACTTACAATTTGTACCTATATGCTAGTTTTTACAAGTTAGCCCTTGACTACAATCTCACCTGATGGTAAGTGATGATGCAATCTAAGATGGAAGCGGGCTAACTTCTTAGGGGTAGGATGAAAATCCACACCCCTTTCGGTTTCTACACGACATCGTACCGGAACGCTTAATCGCTTGGCGGTACGTCTTTGTCGGTAAGGTGGTAACTAGCCTCGGCCGAAGCCTCCCACCAGCCAGACCTGGACCAATTAAAAAAATCTCAATCTGCCCAGCCGGGGATCGAACCCAGGACCTCCGTTTTGTAAATCCACCGCGCATACCACTGCGCCACGGAGGCCGTCAAAATATACATTAAATGATTTTTATTTATTTAACCATTTCTGAGATGCCTTTCAGTTACACTAGTTATTTGCAAAATGTTCAGAGTATAATTAAATTGGTGATTTAATATAAATCGGTGCAATCGGTGTTGGCAATCGACGATGGAATTAATTCACCGCGGTTTTGACATGATTGATTCGACGTCATTATTGAATGTCAATTATTATGAACGTTCGGAAAGTGTTTACCCTATTAGTGCAGGTAGTGGAGAGATGTGTATGCAAAATGTGAAGTCGGAATTTTAGCAATGAATTTGAGTTGCAATTGGTTAAAAATTTAATTATCTAATACAGCTTTTAGTGGCCCTTTTTTACCTCCTCTACACTATTCTTATTGTGTAAAATAAATTGAGTTAATGCTATAATATATTATAATAATTATTTCTGTATTTAATAAGTAATTTACAAATAGCTTTTATCTTGCATTATTTATATGTGTATGTACGGGTCCAATTTGAAAACTTTTGAAGTCATTGACATTAAAACCCTGTTACCTGTTTAATTTTCTGACAACATATTTTATTACGCATTTTCATTGAAATGGTAAAACGAAAATATTGAAATTATATACACTGAAAGTGGTATCATCATCATCATCATTGTCAGCCGATGGACGTCCACTGCTGGACATAAGCCTCTTGCATGGACTTCCAAACAAAACGAGTCTCGAGCTCCAGCATCCAGCGGCTCCCTGCAACCCGCTTGATGTCTTCGGTCCACCTAGTGGGGGGTCGACCAACACTGCGCTTTCCGGTGCGGGGTCGACATTCCAGCACCTTGGGACCCCAACGTCCATCGGCTCGTCGAACTGTGTGGCCTGACCATTGCCACTTCAGCTTCGCGACTCGCTGAGCTATATCAGTGACTTTAGTTCGTCTGCGGATCTCCTCATTTCTGATTCGATCACGCAGAGAAACCCCAAGCATAGCTCGCTCCATTGCCCGCTGAGTGACTTTGAGCCTTCTTATAAGGCCCATAGTTAGCGTTAGAAAGTGGTATACAGTGATCAATCTTATAAATAATCTTTCTTGCGATTGGTTGCTTACAGAACTATCAAAGCGCAGCTACACTGGGTCCGCCAGTAAACTATATCTATGTAAAATGTCATTGTTTTCCAACGTAAAATGTAGAGCGAGACACATCCGAGCCAGTAAAGAGCAAGTCAAACTTTAAATTGTTGTATATATCAACTAAGTACGTCTCTATACATTGTTCTACACTACAAGTTGCAAGCTTCTAGTAAACTGTAGGTCGATGTATACAAAAGCAAAAGTTATATAAGCTTACAGCAACAATTTACGTAAATTTTAGACTGCTGCGTGAACGATTTTGTACAAAAAGCTTAACTGCAATCTCACCTGACATTAAATGACGATTTACTCTACTATGATTATTACCTTAATATGTTTTTATGCATTCGCTATGTGATGGTCATTATTATATCGTAATTGGGAAGCGTAAGGTACATTGTAACCTGTAGAGAGCCTAGCCAGAAGAGCAGCAAAGTTGGTAGATAAAGAAAAAGAAGACATTCTTCAAAATATGCTGTTGGCATATTGATTAATATTACTCAATATGCAAGGTCTATTGATTAACAGTGGCACGCAATGAGCATGTACTGTGAGCTAAAGGAAGTGGCGGAGCGAATGAGAGAGCTGGCAGCAGATGCACCGCCGATGCGCAGAGAAGGACAGGTGGCAGGAGGCGGATATTCGCCCACTTAGCTGAGATATGATGTAAAATTTTCTTTTTGTCTTGATTTCAGCCTTAGGCTTATTTTTAATTAATATTCAACTGTGTACAAGAAACTCGTTCATTATTAGTGTGTATCAATATTATTTATTCATCATCATCATCATCAGCCGATGGAGTCCACTGCTGGGCTTAGGCCTCTTGCATGGACTTCCAAACACAACGGTCTCGAGCCGCCAGCATCCAGCGTCTCCCTGCAACACGCTTGATGTCCTCGGTCCACATAATGGGAGTTTGACCAACACTGCTTTCCGGTGGGGGGAGTTGCCATTCCAGCACTTTGGAACCCCAACGTCCATCGGCTCTTCGGAGTATGTGGTCTGCCCAGTGCCACTTATTTAATAGACACAATATTATTTGGTGTTCCGTGATCCTTCGAGTCATAACTGTAGGTGTAACTTTAATTTAATGTGGTCATTAACAACGCCCATTTAAAGTTGTTAGGTTGATTAAGCAACAAAATGTTATGTATTATTAATACCTATCATGATTTCTTAGAAAATATTATTAGGGTTCAAATTCTATTTCGATATCTATGAAATCAACGAAACGAAAACGTGTAATGATTTATTGTTAAGGAAAAAGTCCGCTTTTAGTATGAGTAAGGCAAACTTATTTCTATGCAAACATGTTTTTGTAAGGCTTCTGTGAGTTTTGTGAATTAAATGGTAAACATACCTGTATCTAAACTCGAATTATTGGGAAATAAGAGGAAAAAACATATATTAAATAGATAATACACTGTGAAAGAGCCGTTATAGCCTGGTGGATATGACCAATGCTTTGAATCCGGTCCGGGTCATGCACCTCTAAATTCTTAGTTATGTTCATTTAGAAATTAAATATTACGTGTCTCAAACAGTGAATGATTACATTGCGAGGAAACTTACATACCTGAAAATTTCCTTAATTCTCTACGTGTGTGCAGTCTACCAACCTGCATTGGGCCAGCGTGATGGGTTTAAATTCCACATACCCTGTCGTATAAGAAGGGAATTCTGGTCCTTTAATAGGCCGTTAAAATAGACTGATAATGATGATCATCATCTTCATCATATCAGCCGATGAACGTCCACTGCAGGACATAGGCCTTTTGTAGGGACTTCCAAACATCACGATACTGAGCCGCCTGCATCCAGCGAATCCCTGCGACTCTCTTGATGTCGTCAGTCCACCTGGTGGGGGGTCTACCAATACTGCGCTTTGTAGTGCGGGGTCGCCATTCCAGCACCTTGGGACCCCAACATCTACCAGCTCTCCGAACTATATGCCCCGACCATTGCCACTTCAGCAGCTTGATGAATACGTGTGATAATGATGATGTATAGTAAAAACTAAACCTACTTGCTTTTCAAGATACATTCTTACTAATGTATTTTAAGTATAAACTGTCAATAAAAGGCATTTTTTATATTTCAATAAAATAACAATCGACAAGTGTTTGTTGCAATAACTTCAATAAATAAAGTTATAAAAGATACCGGACGCTTAGAGCCAGACCAGAGTAAATTGGTTTGAACCACTTCAAAATCATGAACCCAATTATTTCGTTCTTATTTTCAGACCTTTCAGATTACTCATTCGTTTTCCCGTCACGTTCATTTGAGTCCAAGGGCTATGCCGTCGGAAATTATTTCATGCAAATGAGACTTAGCCCCGTCTAAAGCAGTTTTAATCTTATCGTAGGTATAATTGTATGAGTGGCTTAATTTTTTCATCTGACTTTAATTTGGTCACTTGCCAACCGACACTTTCGTGGTTGCTAAATAAACTTGATGTCTTTGACGTTATTGTTTAAACAACGAAAAAAAAGGTTGAAAAAGGTCTTTTTTCATATTTACCAACCGATTTACGACGAACGACGACGATTCACGACGACGAATAATTCGACGAGTATGTTTGTTTTTAGTGTTTGTTACAACTCAACTTAGTCACTTATTAACCAATTTTAAAAATTATTTTTTTGTTCGAAAGAGTATACTTCGAGATTGGTTCCATTTCATTTTCATGAAAATCGGTTTAGTAATTTTGTGTTAAAATGAAAATAACTGAAAAACATCTTTTAAGTCGGTTCCATTTTTGAGTTAATAATATTATTTTTCAATCTAGAGTACTTATCCTAAAAGTTTAAGAAAGGTAGCTTTATCACCCACGTTATGATTCTATTGTCTAAGGTATCATCATTTTTCATCATCATTATCAGTCGATAGACTGCCTCTGCTGGACATAGGCCGCTTGTTAGGCTTCATGGCGATCTAAAATTACAATACATAATAAATACAAAACACAATACGTACAATGTAACAATAGGAGACTATACTGTTATAAATTCAGACAGATTCTTTAACTACATGAGAATTTTATAAAAATTGAAGACACAAATGGCCAAAAACGTTTTCTTACTATTCATTTACAAACTTGCAAAGCGTTTTCTTCGTGTCGCGTAGACTTTTTCACTTTAGGAAACGTTCTTAATTGAATCAAGTCTGAGAGTTCTTGTGGCAGGTTTCCTTCGTACCTAATTAACACTTTACGTGCAAATTGTAACGTCTGAGAATAAGTGGTACGCGAAAGCCAATACATGCACTAATTGGCTTGTTACTTCGAAAGACGATGTCTTGCAGGGAAATGTTGCGTTATAGGTAAAAATAAAATTCTTCTCTATACTACAGTCTTTCTTGATGAATACTGTTTACCAACAAAGAAATTAGAAATGAAGGTAGAAAACGCATGCCATTAGATAACTTATTTATTTTAAATTATGTACGGTTTGGTTATAAACTGTTATATAAAATATATTAACCATATCTAATAGGTGTTCTGTAAATAAATACAATTCATCAATTCTGATTCATTCACATTACAATAATGTGAATGAATCAGAATTGGAGATCCGCAGAAAAACTACCAGTACAGTCTCAGACGAGACACATAGTATGAAAGCCGATGAACATCATTCCAACCTTTGGGTCCCAAGTAGCTAGCAAATTGGGACCCGAAATTGTGATGTAATAAAGATCCTGCATCCGGGTCCCAAGTTGCAGGGTTGCCATTCTAGCAACCCTGTGTTAATCGATCCACCACTAGATGAAACAATAATATTAAAAGGATTTTAAGGAGCCGCTGAATTCAGTCGGCTCGAGACCGTTGGGTTTTTAAAGTTCCAACCGAAAGCCTAGCAGCAAAAATTACTCTTTTTATGAATGAAATACGTAAATTACGATGTCATCATTTTATAACAATTCGTGTCCAAAAATATGTGTACAGTGCCCCAAATAATGATAGCAAACATTATTAACTTTCCCAAGGGCGTTCCACCGTAGCTTAATATTATAAGGCTTCGTGTTTTTTGGGCAACACAATGCTCTGTCCCTATTCATATTGTTGTAATTAGAAAGACTAAATAACATTATTATGTGACATAAGATAATTTTGCGAGACAAAATCTAATATTATGTGTTACGTACCTATTGTGTTTAGAATAATTAGGTAGACTATTCATTATAAGTATTTGAAATGAGATTTACTGTTTATGAAACTTTTACGGAGTTATCTCAGAATTAGTCTGAGGTAAATCACTCAGACAATATTTATCATTCAATTTAAATATTAGTAAAGTTTATTAGTTTATAGGGTTGTAGCTGGTTTTTCTGGATCTAATATAAAACCGATTTGAACAATTATTATTTTACTTACGATATTTGTCACTGTCATAAGCTATATTTTGATCCACGTGTTCCCACAGAAAGAGTTACTCTCGAGCGTCTGCTAATTTAAAAGTAATGTTAATTCTAACCGGCTTGTTGATGTTAAAAACAAGACAAAATCAATCCCATCACAAAAATTTCAATCGCAATTCAACGCGGGAATGCTGCCTGCGTGATGGGCACCCTACCAAGGGCGGCAAATTTTGATAAATATTTTTAGGTATTAGTTTTAATTTTAATTTATTTTAATTTTGTAGTTGTAGTTGTATTGATATTTCCTCATATTTTATTTTTTTAATAAGTTTAGTTTAGTTTTATCCCATTACTTGATTTTCTAAGGTTCTAGTATATTAACGAAAATAATTTAATAATAATAATAATATCGTTTTTTTACAACATTTAACTAAATTAATAGTGTGTAAATATTATACATGGTGAAAGAGAAAAAATACAAAACTTCACAATTACCAAAACAAATGAATTAAATTAAGAAAAAAAGAAATACAATCACAATAGTCACAATTACTAAATTAAATGAAGTAAAATTACGAAATAAAAATAACACCAACAGTGCAACAGTCATAATTACCAAATGAAATGAAAAAAAGAAAAGAAAATGAAAAAATTAACCAACCCTTTATTAAATTCATATCTGTAGAGGGTTTGTTACCACCCTTACAGGAGCCACATTATAAAATACATTAACATACATTATTCATCTACGATTGACTAACTTACATAAATCGAACAACATTCTAGCCTATTTAGACACGGCTGTATTATATTATTTTCCCTTGTATCCAAAAAATAATTCCCTGCATTTTAAAAAAAAAAAATTGTTACTGTATTGTTTGCAGTTGATTGTGAACTCAATATAATAAATACCAAACACCAAGTAATTGTAAACTCCAAGTTATAAATTTATAAATTTTTCTTCACATATTGGGAGCTAGGCCAAGAATAGACCGATCCATTTTCAATTAAATTGGCTGCAAAAGAAAGAGCGGCAATTTTAAAAGGGATCATTACTAAAAGTACAACTTGAAACGAGTCTCTGCGTTGACTCTGAAATTTATTGGCGCCACTAATAATCTTGCACTCAATTTCTTTAGTGAAAAACATTTTTCTAACAGCTTGTGCTTGATAACCATAACTTTCTAGGTAAATTCATTAAAATTATAAATCATAATAGGTACATTATGGACTACTTTTTCTACGATCATGATAAAATAAATAAAAGAATTAACAAGTTGAATAATATGAATTGGGGTTGGACAAAGCCTGCTCGATTTATGTGTATCGGCGTTTACTTTTTCTTCGATCACGATAAAATAAATACAAGAATTAACAAGTTGAATAATATTGATTGGGGATGGACAAAGCCTCTTCGATTTTTGTGTATCGGCGATGCCTCCTAGATTTGGCCTCGGTGTGGCCTCCTAGATTTGTCTCTTTTAGGGAAGCCTAAATTTTTGTAGCCTATGACATGGAACTATTTAAAATATTAATATACTATTTTGACGGCCTCCGTGGCGCAGTGGTATGCGCGGTGGATTTACAAAACGGAGGTCCTGGGTTCGATCACCGGCTGGGCAGATTGAGATTTTCTTAATTTTTCCAGGTCTGGCTGGTGGGAGGCTTCGGCCGTGGCTAGTTACCACCCTGCCGGCAAAGACGTACCGCCAAGCGATTTAGCGTTCCGGTACGATGCCGTGTAGAAACCGAAAGGGGTGTGAATTCTCATCCTCCTCCTCACAAGTTAGCCCGCTTCCATCTTAGACTGCATCATCACTTACAATCAGGTGTGATTGTAGTCAAGGGCTAACTTGAAAAGAATAAAAAAAAACATTTTATTTTCAATTCACGTAAGCGAAAAAACTCTTTGAAAGTTAGGCATAACTGCGCTCTCGGAATACGCTAGTTTGAAAATCATAAATTTTGACTTGTTAACTACTTTTATTTAGTAACAAAAAAATCGCATTTAGCTCAAGCAAAAAGATAGCTCTCACAGTTTACCCGTGTGGTGTTAATTACATTACTAAACGTACTAAATGACCTGTAGGAAAGAATAGCTTTGTGATGTGGTTTCAGGTTGAAAATTGAGTAAATTACGAAGCATGGGAGAATAAAAAAATCATTTTCAATCAGTCATGAATTCGATCTTCATTCATCATCATCATCATCACATCAGCCGATGGACGTCCACTGCAGGACATAGGCCTTTTGTAAGGACTTCCAAACATCACGATACTGAGCCACCTGCATCCAGCGAATCCCTGCGACTCGCTTGATGTCGTCAGTCCACCTGGTGGGGCGTCGGCCAACACTGCGCTTACTAGTGCGGGGTCGGGGTCTTTTGTGTGAGAGAAATCCTTTAGAGATAAAACCGTTTTGGCGCATTTCCTTATCTGTGTCAATCTCGTGTGCTACAAAGAAAAGTGTATCTACCAATAAGATGACATGTATGTCTGGATCATAGCTGTCCTCATTAATTTTCCTCTTGTAGGATCGATAAGGTGCATTCTCTAAGGAAATTAGCTGTTAGATATTACCGTAGAGTAGCCTATTTAGAGTATCGGTTATGCAATACAAGTGCTAACGATTAAAGTCCCTAGGCAACGCTATCACCGCAGTAATCGCAAAACATTATTTTAAAGTTTTGGTATTTCTATACTAATTAAAAGGTAAAGTTTGTGAATTTGTAAGGTGTTAAACAACCGATTTTGACAAATACCAATGCAAAGCCAAGTTATCAGTGAATGTCATTAGCTAATTTATTCCCGTTTATCTAACGTGAAGTGTGTGAAGAGGTTAGCAAGTTAACGATGACTTTACAATGAATACAACAATATTACTTGGCGACAGAAATAATGATGGCGCTAGACGATCCCCAGACGATCGACGATTATATAAATTATGAAAAAGCTTGGTGTTAACTATATTATACGACTGTGGGATTAATTTTAAATAATTTTGTATACGGTGGTAAACAAAAAAAAATAAACCTTGGTTGTGTTTGTTGTGAGCTCTTCTCAGACTAAGGCGCATTTTAACAATTTTAACTTTTCGACTATTATTACCACCATTAGATGAAATTAACCATAATCCTGATTTTTCAAAAGTGCTTGTAAGCTAAGCCTAATTGTAATAAATAAATTTTAAATTTTGAATTTGAATTTGATCCATATCCTCACGAGCTCTAATACTACAAACAGACTAGACAGCAATTAGTTTTTATAAAAAACAAAATTTTCCATTACTTTTGATAAATAAAAGCCATTTCTAGTTAAATCATCTTGTACATATCGACTGATATAGGCTTGTACGGGTGTCTGTAGCGTTAAATTGAGATTTGAAACTCACCTCGGGGAATCGAAGTTGCTTGCCACGCAATAGCGTCTATATTCTATACTATAGATCTCACACAACTTGTTCAATTGCCAACGACGTTATAAGCGGAAAGACGGATACGGCGTAAATTAAGTAAGTATATTGTTAAAAGCGGGAAAAAGAAAAGTAAGCAGACCAAAGACCCGCTGGTGCGATGATATTGTCCAATTAGCAGGAAGGAACTGGCTCACAGACGCTAAGAATAGAAGCGAGTGGTATCGGCTGGAGGAGGCCTATACCCAATGAAGGGTCCTTACATAGAAATAAGACTAACACTAATAACAGATACTCTAACATAACCTACAATATACATAGCATATTAAAAATAAACTTAATATTGTTACTGTTGTTAAAAATTATGTAAAACTTACGTAAGGATTAATAAAGGCTTTGAATTGAATTGAATCGTTGAAAGAGGATGACAAGGTGAGAGCACTGATACTGTGCCTTGTACTATTGTATTATGTGCATTTGTGTGTGTGCGTGTGTGTGTGTGCGTTGCGTTTACTTGAAGGAGAAATGGGAATATTTTTATTGTACCTATTTTTGAAAAATATATTTTCCCTTCTATACCTACTACTTTTTTCATTCTCTTCCTTTATTTATTTTTGTAATACTTAATTTTGCTTTATGTGGCTTCAAAATCATGTACATAATAAATATCCCTAAACAGTTCAATATAAGTCAAACTCAGACAAATACAAAATCAAATTCTGAGCGAATAATTACTAGGTACCTCCGATGTAAAGCCAATTATTCAAACAGTTCCAGAGAGAAAAGAAAAATAATTTCTTTTTCAATTAAATCTTTGCTAAAAATATTTCTATATTATTTTTTTAACTTTATTAAGATTCTTTGTGTGAGCTACTTCAACTGATGAAATAAAAAAATATATAATAGATATATGTCGTTATCATCCCATATTCGGCTCACTAGTCTCCTCTCGAAATGAGAGGGGTTGGGCCAATAGTCCAACACGCTGGCCCAATGAGGATTGGCAGACTTTACTTCAATTGAGAAAATTCTATGGTATGCAGATTTACTCACGATGTTTTCCTTCACCATTTGAGACACATGATATTTAATTTCTTAAAATGCACACAACTGAAAACTTGGAGGTGCACCGGACCAGATTCAAACCCACACCTCCTAAATCGAAGGCAGATGTCAGGTATATAAACATATATATAAAAACATATATGTATTGTAATACCTAGTTCTTTAGTTTAAACATCATTGTTCTGCTTGGGTTTTACGTACCGACCGACACTAGGGGCTTAAATACACAATACTGGTATTGTTTTCCACAAATGTCGGTGGAATTTGTTCCAATATTGGAAGCACTTTGATTACAACAGAACGCCTCGAATAAATTATGGGACCTTTCATTAGCAAAGTTTTGCTGGTTACGAACAGGATTCCGAAAATTGGGAGGAGAATAAACATTTCAGAAAATTTGCTCCAGAGTTTTGGTCGTATTTTTATTGATTAGTTAGTCATCATTTATTTGTCTACTTAGCTTTGTTAGGAAAATTACCAATCTATCCTAGCTAAAATTATATTATATAACGCCTAACTAAACGTTATTTTAGATACCTACCTAAATGTATAATTATAATATTGTATTATTTAATATTACGTGGGCATGATTAATTAGTATTGTTATTAATTTAGTTTAATCCTTATTTTTATCTCAACAAAAAAAAATATATCTACATTTTAATTCAAAAGTGTTGATGCTTATAACTTTGATTATTATTGATTATTTTTTTTATTTGTTACATTTTTCTGGTCTGAATGAACATGATACTTTTTTGACAGCAGAATAATAAAGGATGGCTTTTTTTGTTTAATCGTTGTTTCATTATTGTATCAATTCTTTTTTCTTCAAGTAGAAGATCCCAAGGTTGCCTAAAAACTCCTGACTTGATTATCATTAGGTAATAATAATGATTTAAAATTATTTTAGGCACTACTTACTCGCAAAGATTTTTTAACATACAAAATTTGATTTTAAACCCTTTTTACTAAACAAATGGGTGAAGGTAATTTCTAATTACAATGTTAGACTATTGGACATTTATCGATAATACTAAATTGTATTATGCACAAAAAATATGTACCAGTTGTACATTAGTTTTTAAGTTAATTTCTTGCCTGTAATTATTATTTTTGGTGTACAATAAAGTATATTTAATTCATTCATTCATTCAAAATATGGTAATAATAACCCAGAAATTAAATAACTTATTGTAGCGCACAAAATAACGAGTTAAGTGGTATCATAATGGATCTGATAAAACGTTTTTTATGGATACTCGTTTATTACACCTTATGCAAACAAAAACCCATATATTATTTTTATATCCCGAAAGGCCTGTAATTTAGGTGCTTTGTAAGAATTAGCGCGCAATTGCCCCATAGTATGTTTTTCTATGTTCATCAGTGAGATGGTATTGCCTCCAGAGATACGCTCGAAAATAATTCGATCATACAAAAACTTATAAGGTACGATCTGTCATGTACAAGATTGATTTTTTAATCAATATGTAATGAGTAAAGCCATCGTCATCACTATCATCATCATCACAATCATCATATTTGCTGATAGATGTCCACTTCGGGGCATATGGCTTTTGTAGGGACTTCCAAAAATCACGATTCTGAGCCACCTGCATCCAACGAATCCCTGCGACTTGCTTGATGTCGTCAGTCCACATTACAAATCATTACAAACTTATATTGGAGAAGGAATGTTCTATTTTATAAAATCTGTACATACCACAGAACAGACAAAGCTAAAAGCTGACGCTTTTAGCAATAGAAGTAGCAAGGGGCCGTGGCCCGCGTACACCCGGGTGTGTGGAACAACGCAAGTGTGTCCACGCATGCACTAGCAGTCTTGTTTTGTTTTGTGACAAAAGGAATAAATAATATTCAACTCTAAAGTAAGGGTGACATATTTTTTTTTTTCACTAAATATTAAACAGCCATTTAGGCCACGCCCCTGGGTACGATGGTCAATACAAATAATTGACACTTTATAAATCTAGCTACCTCTTATATCTGTGGTACATACTATAGTGCCTAACTTACATTACTTACATTATAGTGCCTAACTTACATAAGCCTTGTGCACGTCACTGTCACTACACGTACCAATAAGTCATTAAAAATAGAATTATGATATCTCTAGATGTAATAACATAGCAAAGATTTTTATGATGGTTTCAATTCCGTTCGTTACAGGGATTGTTTTTATTTTATTACCTACAATATTTATTCGAAGGGTTTTATATAATAACAGGTTTTACTGACGGGTTCGCACGTGGAAAGTCCTAGCACCTTTTTACTGCTTAACAGTAAACAGTTTTCAACATGAGAGCCGTATTTATTAATGTAAATGTATTTTAAGTAACAACGATATTAATTAGGATTCTTTTATTTTTCAGTAAAAGTGTGTACGTGAGGTTTTATGGAAAACTTATAATTATTAGATTGTTTAAAGTTTTACCTGAGCATTTGACTATAATAATGATGATCTACAAAACAAATTAATATTAAATAAAATTAAAATTTATAATAAAATTAATATTAAATTAAATTAATATTAAACAAATTAATACATATAATTGAAAATTCTGAAAACACCCGAAAGTCATGAAATTATTAATTACACTCTCTATCAAGTCATCATTCTCTTTCAGTGCATTTTCATTTGAGACCCCACTGGAGTATATTTGCAGACATTCGGTTATTCTGCCCTCAGAAATTTTGAGGGGCTCAAACGATTTTCATTAAACATATCTAAGAACACTCGCCCGTAAGTCACCTTCGTACAAAAAAAAACTAAATTCAAATCGCTTCATCTGTTCGGAAGCTATGGTGTCACAGTCATACTGACAGACAGACAGACAAATCAAACTTATAACACCGCTATTTTTGCGTCGGGGGTTAAAAACGGAGAAAAATATATGAGTACCATTTGGATGAGTAGTTCATACTAAACTTGTCTTGTATCTATATTTCACCCGTGTAAAGCCACTGTGGACTGCTAGGCCATATTACAAAATTAGTTGCAGTCACCGCCACCACCGATTAATTGCTAGTGACTGAGTTGAATTATTGGATACGTTTGCTCACCTACGTCTATTTGTCTTGGTTGAATGTTGGAATGCTATTGGATTCCCTTTAGACGTGATAAGGAACCATATTTATATGAAGTTACTGTAAACTATGTATGTCAGTATTAAAACATAATATTTTTTTATAAAAACACATACACACGTAATACTCTAACCTGCAGATTCAATCATTAGGGGCAACCTTAAAGAGATGTCTATCAATAAAGCTGCTTTTGCATGCCTCTTTTCACTGTAAACTAAGATATTAAAAGGGGTAGGTAAACGTTTAATCATCTTGTACTAGGCAGGTGATAACTAGCCACTTCAGTAGTTCAAAATTAGTACAGAGTTGTTTTTAATTCTCTAGGTGTGTGAAGTCTGCCAATTTGCATTGGGCCAGCGTGGACTATTAGCCTAACCACTCTCATTCTGACAAGTGACGCGTGCTCAACAGTGAGCCGAACATGAGTTGATAATGATGAAACAACTCAAGCGGTATGCTGCAATATTACTACCCCTACAGACGACAAAATTCAAATTCGAGCTACCCGTAGCGCTATTCTGTAAATAACCTTTTTTACAACTCAACAGTGTGAGTCTCTGCCTGTCTTTGTCTAACATTCTACTATAAACAGAGAGGATTAGAGATAAATTCGAAACTCATACTGTCAAGTTACATAAACATATTACATTTATTTAGTCCTACTAGACCTTCAACAATGAATTTTAGTTCATTTTATAAATACAACAAAAATATTCAGCGAATGCCGCCAAACTCTATTCAAAATCGATTTACTTTGTTGAACTGTTTTGCTAGAGGTTTGATATTTTGACAAAATGTGTCAAATCAATGTCAATGTCAATTTGTCACAGATAATGCAATTAATTTAATGTGAAACGGATCTGATCAAGTTGCACAAATGCACTTTTAACAAGCTATTTAGCTGATTTATTTGAATGTAATTTTTACTGAAAATTGGACTCTTGAGATCTCCTGATATGTTCCAATTTATGGCCCATTTTCAGCGTTGTGTCGTTCGAATAATGTTTGGTTCGAGTTCGTATGGAAACTGGGTTTCTCCTTTAGTTTGTTTGTACACTTATTTTGAAATTAGGTGAAACGCTCGTCCATATCATTCGCTTATAAACAAAAAATATGAAATTGTGAACATCGAAACAGAGTTTCGAATTTATAATAATAGACCTATATCGAAAAACACTATTTCATTTGAAACTTCAAGGGTCTCTAGCGAAGGGTTGCCTTGATGCCAAGTGTCTGGCAAATGGGGATATCATTTCTCATATTATGCCGATAAAAATATAAAAAATATACCTACTTCATACTTAGAAGGTTGAGGGTCTGGATCCTTAAAACCTTTCAAAACCACCACGGTCCGAACTCCATAATTGGCTGCCTTACTTACATATGGTAGGAGCATGAGCTAACAAGCTTTTAGCTTTTATAAAATAACAAGTAGACGCCGCGCGGTTTCACGCGGGTGGTTCCCGTTCCCGTAGGAATACGGGGCTGAAATATAGCCTATAGCCTTTCTCAATAAATCGGCTATGTAACGCTGAAAGAATTTTTCAAATCGGACCAGTAGTTCCTGAGATTAATAAAACAAACAAACAAACTTTTCAGCTTTATAATATTAGTATAGACGAAGATCTGCGGTTCACGGGCTCTCCGTCTATAAGTTTCTTGGTAGATGATTTGTAAAGTTCAACGCGAAGTTATCAGCCCGACAGAGTTATACCACAATATTATGTCAAAGAGGAGGAAGAAAGAACTAAGAAATATTACTTTACGGGTATAAAACCAGTGGGGCTGACAAATTGCGTAATTTGCAACTTCCAGACAGACTCCGTGCGAAACGACCGCAGAAATGAAACTAAGATAAAGTGGCGCAGCCCGCCGCAAACCAACCTCGAAAATATTTATTGGCCGATGATGGAGCGAAATGTTAAAGCGTGAAATGATTAATACTTAGCAATGACAGGCGCTCACTTAATCGAACTTTGTATAATGTTACGAATAATTTTGGGGTTTCGTTGTTATGATTCAAGGTCTAAGGGTCGCCTCTTATTATGTGATGTACAAAGTGTGCAAAATAAAGTTATATATCGTGTACTGTGAGCATATTCTTATCTTATAAATTGGGAACAAGCCATATAGTCCATGTTAGGTTATTAAATATTACGTTTCTCAAACGGTGAACGAAAAATATCGTGGGGAAACCTGCATACCTAAGATTTTTTTTTAATTTTATACGTGTCTAAATTCTGCCAACCAGCATTGGTGTACTATTAGCCTAATTTCTCTCATTTTGAGAGGAGACTTATACTCAACAGTGAGCCGAATGTTTGATGAAATGCAAGTATTTCAATTGTGGACACAAATCCAACAAAAAACATTTCAATAGTAACTTCGAGTACACAATTCCATTTTAGAAACAGAGTAGAGAAAATGGGTGAAAGTAATTCTGCTGTTGTTTGTAACAAGTGAGAGACTACAAATTAAAAATAACGCTTCATTTTTCAACATTCTTTGATATCTTGCGCTGAATGTTTTAATTATAAAGTAAAGTAAATAAAGTAAACTCTCTACTTCATTTCAGTTATTCTTTTATTAATGAAAGATGTTTTAATTTGATGTACACAAGACCATGACACTCCTATTAAAAATACCAACATAATGGATTTCAACTACACTTGCAGTGGAACTTTAGGTTTGTATAGAAACTAGTGGTTATTTTAAAGCTCGCAATTCGACTATAATAATGCATTTATCTTTTATTGAGATGTTTTTATCAACGGTTTTAGTTTCTGTCATTATGTCATTGTATTTATGCTTGTGAAGTTAGCTGCGGAATGAGTATAGCCAGCTCCCCACCCACGCCGTTCGTATCGATAATGATTAATTGCGCAATCATTTGTTGCTAACTTCACTGTACATTTTAGTCGTTCAAATAAGAAGAACACAACCGCGTTCGACTCTGAAGATCAGATATTCTTAAATTCGGCGGTAGTTCGATAATTCTCGTTAGGTGATTTTATTTCGTGTCCGGCTAGATAACCTGTCTATATTAGTAGGAATAGTCATTAATTTCATAATTTTTGGAGTGTATTAGTATTATAAAATAAGGGTTTTTTTTTAGAGCCTGTTTAATTTTTTACTGCCAAATTGGTCCCGTGGTTTGCTGGTTCAGCTAAAGACGGCGTAGACGGTGGTTCAGTGTAGGTTCGGGTTCGAATCCCGGGTCAGGCCAACAAAAAAAACATAGTTAATGGGATTTTTCTTACAAGAAAAATCTTAATAGCAGCCTGAAGTTGGGAAGTTGGCGGTGTTAGTACATCCCCGTGCCTCGGAGAGCACGTATTAAGCCGTCGGTCTTGCCCCTGATCTTTCAGCGGTCGTGCGTTTGCGTCCCATCGGAATTCAAGAGTGAGGGAAAGGAGAGTGCACTTGTGCTTACGCACACACTTGTGCACTATAATATCTCCTGCGTATATGGTTATTCTCACCATGAGAATAGCTGCCGTGATTGAAAAGTCGGTCGGGAGCATATTATTATTAATTTTGGTGTAATAGTTTTGATTGATTGATTGAATGAATTGAGTGAATTTTGATTTTATCTACCATTGCTGATTTTTTCTCAACCTATGACTGAGGGATACAAAAATATTATTAATTGAGAAATGTTTGTCTGGTTAAATGTTCGCAGATAAAAGCTAATTTATCTTTGTATAAAAATAAACTGTCTCCTTTACCTTGTATGAAATCAAATCTCCAAGTATATCTTAACTTTATAATTTGTGATTAAACAACAAGGATTATTTTATCTCCAACAAGTCCTTTCAAAAAAAGAAAATAACAGCCAATTCAAATCATTTATGCTGGAAGAAATATAATGCCTTTGTACATTTACATAAAATACGTACAGCGGGGAGTCTAGATAAATCTCTGTCAAAATCTTAATATCTAGAAGAATAATATACATTGTTTAGAAATGCCCCGAAAATAACCGTTGTAGCGTGATCGCTATAAATTTTGGGAGGCTTTACTTGCGAGGCGCGCTTCGGAGAGCGTAAGCTTCCCATTTAAATTGACTTTTTTCTACTTTATTAATTGAATTAGAGGCATTCTGTTTATTTAGAGTGGCTTTGTTGTGACCTAGTTGCGACAACATTTACAAGATACAGGCAGTTGGTAGTGATTAGTGTACACAAGTTTTATGACTAGGGTAGGCACTGTAAGTACAAATTGTACGAAATGGAAAATAAATATTAGAGCGTACTCGGTTATCAACCCATATTCGGATCACTGCTGAGCTCGTATCTCCTCTCAGAATGACAGAGGTTAGGCCTTAGACTACCACGCTGGCCCAATGCGGCTTGGCAGACTTCACACACGCAGAGAATTGAGAAAATTCTCTGGTATAGGTTTCCTCACGATGTTTTCCTTCACCGTTTGAGACACGTGATATTTAATTTCTTAAAATGCACACAACTGAAAAGTTGGAGGTGCATGCCCCGGACCGGATTCGAAACCACACTCTCTAGAATAGGAGGCAGAGGTCATATCCACTGGGCTATCACGGCTCTGATACACGGCTCTGAACAAATAAGTACTGAATCAATATCTTCGTATCGCAACGGGTTGTTGAAAAAAACTGAATTGAACCTATTTTTCGAAATGGCGGAAAATGCACATAGGAAATCTTGGTTGAAAATTTGAAATTAAGCTTTTCTAGGCTCTTTCCACGTCCCAAAATTCAGCTTTCTTGCTTAATTGGCATTTCCACTAAGATTTCACTTTGATAGTAGGTATGTACTAGGTACACATAAAATAGTCTTTGATTCATGTTTGAACAAATTCGTTTTATTCTGTGTAACAAAGCATCTATTGTAATACGGCTCAGACCGATTGAGCTCCTAAACCCTATCGGTATTATTGTGATGAAAGGTCAAATAACGGAAACAGGAAAATGGCTGCAGGAAACGCTTTTTGCTATATTTCGAATTTCTCCTTTTTTTCTCAAAGAAATCACATTTCTTGTTTATTTTTTCGGAGATTATAGCTAATGTTTTGTCAGAGTTCACTTGAGTGAATTCACACATTGTTAATCTGCTTATTTGTATTTATTTTGACGGCCTCCGTGGCGCGGTGGTATGCGCGGTGGATTTACAAAACGGATGTCCTGGGTTCGATCCCCGGCTGGTCAGATTGAGATTTTCTTAATTGGTCCTGGTCTGGCTGGTGGGAGGCTTCGGCCGCGGTTAGTTACCACCCTACCGACAAAGACGTACCGCCAAGCGATTTAGCGTTCCGGTACGATGTCGTGTAGAAACCAAAAAGGGGTGTGGATTTTCATCCTTCTCCTAACAAATTAGCCCGCTTCCATCTTAGACTGCATCATCACTTACCATCAGGTGAGATTGTAGTCAAGAGCTAATTTGTAAATAAAAAAAATGAAAAAAATTTGCTTTTTAATACCTATGACTGATGAGAGACTGAGATGACTTACGGATCCGAGACCTGGTCGCTAACTGTAGCCCTCATAAAAAGGCTCAAAGTCACTCAGCGGGTGATGGAGCGAGCTATGCTTAGGGTTTCTCTGCGTGATCGAATCAGAACTGAGATCCGCAGAACCAAAGTCACTGATATAGCTCAGCGAGTCGCGAAGCTGAAGTGGCAATGGGCAGGCCACATAGTTCGAAGAGCCGATGGACGTTGGGGTCCCAAGGTGCTGGAATGGCGACCCAGCACCGGAAAGCGCAGTGTTGGTCGATCCCCCACTAGGTGGACCGAGTCAAGCGGGTCGCAGGAAGCCGCTGGATGCTGGCGGCTCGAGACCGTTTTGTTTGGAAGTCCATGCAAGAGGCCAATGTCCAGTAGTGGACGTCCATCGGCTGTTAATGATGATGATGATGATACTATACTAGTAAACGCTCCCGCGGTTTTACCCGTGTAATTCCTGTTCCCTTTGGAATACGGGAATAAAATAAAGTATACATATATACTTGCAGATAACGAAGCTTTCCATTGGTATGATTGGTTTAGTGCTTTAGGTGCGAAAGTTTCATTTAAAATTTAGACCATCTTGTCCGATTTGAAAAATTCTTTCACCAATAAAAAGCTACTTTATCAGGAAATAACATAGGCCATATTTTATTCCCTTATTTTCACGGGAATGGGGGTGAAACCGCGATGTTTTGCTACCTTCCTACATAAGACTATGTAGGAAGTTGAGCGTGGAACATAACGTGACGTCACACGCCCTGCTTTACAAACAGGTCAACGTAAATTGTGGTAACGTAATAATTAATTAGTTCTTTGCCTCGCCATTTTAATTAAAAATAACAGTGTTCAGTAAATCAGCTTTTAGTATGAAATCGGTTGTTTTCCGTGTAATGGAATATAATGAATTTCGTTTTTTGAAATACCTTCTGGGAATTAATTTAGGAAAGTTGGTTTAGAAAGTTACATTTTATACGATAAGTTTATTATAACTGGTGAATTAGTTAATGAATTTTTGAGCTCACTTATTCTTTTCAATATAAACCTTATTGCAACTACTAAGTTTAAATACATTATACATGATCCTATTTTATGCCTACCTACTAATACAGTGGTAAAAGAAGACCATCAGAAGACAGTTAAATTATTTTTATAATTTATATCTGTTTCCGTTTACACTAATTTCCGGAATGAATTATTAATACAAGACCTAATGAAATTGCGAAAGTGAGTTTGTTATTGTAACGCTTACGGCTAAATTACTGAACCAATAGAGAGCTACATTCCTCATTCCGTTTTCTCGCAGATAAGGAAACTGCGCGGGTGAAACCGCGGATCGACCGCTAGTCTATACCTACTTACTAAGATTATGAAGAGGTTTTGTGTTTGTTGAGGTTGATGAATCTCTAAATTTACTGAACCCATTTTAAAAATTCTTTTACCAATAGAAAGTTAATCGTTAGTGTCTATTTATCATCATATTCTAAGAGGAACGGGAACTAAGCTGGTAAAACCACGGAGCGTCCGCTATAGTTTGATATAAACTAGCGCCATCATTGATAGATGACAATCGATGATAGCCACGCCCTTTGGGAGGTATCCAGCTACCTGTATACTCAACTCAGCACGCAATCAACGTAATTACGGCAATATCATTCCTGTTTATGTCTGTATTCACACGAACCCTACAATTCTGTGAAACATGGCACGAGAAAGTCAAACGTTAGATAACCGTAATAAAATATTTTACATTTGGGAAAAAGACGTAATCATAAATTTTGGGCGCCGCATTTCAACGCTCATAATATGAGTGTACAATGATTAGGTGATATTTAGACATTAAATAGTAAACTTTATTAGTTTTCTTATCAAATTAAGTCCAAAATTTTTTAGAAGAATACAAGCGATGCTTTTCTAACCATGGCCGTTAAAAATGTTTTCCTTCCATTGATCTTTGATTGATTGTTGATCTAAGGATTAGATAGGGATGGTGGTCCAATCGCGGCGGGATTGAAACCAACTCCTGGGTTCTCTCAGTCTGATATTTTCCCCCGACTCCATAAGCGTAGAATTACTCAGGGTGTAAGTACTAGTGTCTTAGGGTTCTGCTATCCGATTGATTTTGTTGGTCCACTTAGTGAAGGTTGTCCCACGCCGCTTGAACGACACTCAGTTGATCTCACTCACTCAGTTGATTCAGTTAGGAAATCATATGTAAGCATTTATTCTGCCAAGAATCAATCAAACCATTACCAATTATCTGCATTAGAATTTATTCTAAAATTACCTAATTATTTCATCATTATCACCATAAATTAACCCATTATCTGTCCCATACAAAAGGCTCTTCAAAATAAAAAGTGTTCATTTATTTCTTCGTTACGTCATACGTGTATCTTTCGACAATTTCTTTATCGTAAAACTAAAAGCAGACAATACAATCTTTGGCAACGTGCTTTGGCATCGGTGTACGAAGATAAGGCACACACATCGTGTATGTATCATTAATGAATCATTTGCTAGCTTCAAGACAGTTTGCGGTTGACCCAAATTCAGATCCAAGCACTAAATTAGCCACTAAATCCTGGAAGTGTCTTCCGTTAGAAACAGTATTAAGATATACCTACTAGTAGTATCATACACTTGGAACTTTGTACGCGTGATCACTATGACGTGGGAGTGGCGTGGGTATTGGGCAGAGATGTCGTGTCCGTTGGTAATGTTACTTATTCCTGCTGGATTTTCAGTCAGATTTCGAGTCAAAAGGCCTCATACGTCACGATTATTTGCGCAATTAGAGCAATGTGTGAGCAGAAAGGCAACAACGTCGCAGCGCGAGCAAAAGCGTGAGGCATGAGACAAGGCTTATATACTTCTTCTTAGTCATGTATGGTTGAGTGATTGCTATGATGTACGATGCGTCATGTGATTCTATCTTTGGCAGTTAGTTGCGAGGCGAATGCTTTTTATGTTTCCGCCTTTATTCGATCCGTTCTTATTGGCTCTCCTGGACATTTTTCTTTCCACCAGGCTCTGTACCACATACCAGCTCTGTACTAACAAAAAAATGTATTAGAATTATTCAAACTAAGCTTCTACTTGAAAAAATCCAAAAAACACACTCAAATATATTATCATAACATAAAACCTTGTTTCTAAACTGACGTCGTAGATACTTTTTCATGGAAAAAAAAAAGTAAAACCATTGGATGCTGGTGGCTCGAGACTGTTGTTTTTGCAAGTCCATGCAAGAGACCTATGTCCAGCTGTGGACGTCCATCGGCTGATAATGATGATGACGATGATGATGATGAGATACTTTTTCATAGAAAAGAAGAAAGAAAGTCGTCTATAAAAACTAAAAACATAAAGTATACTAATAACAAAAACCTTAATTATTCTAAGTTTGGAATTGGAAACATATAAATCGAGAGACAAAAGACAGAGCCAAGTAAACAGAAACAAAAACAGAACCAGCTAATATTTTTAATAGCGTCAAGCATCATTTACTTAACATTTTTATACCAGTAATTAATATTATTTTAGTAAAATTCAATTAGGCAGACCACTCCTGTTCTGCCCTCTGAGCTGTTGTCCTTTCAATTTCTAGGGTGAAGAAATTTCGTAGGTTCCTGCTAAATGTCAACTCGCTTTAAATTGTCGAATAAAATTAAATTAGTACACCCTCCGAGTAAATTGATGCAATAGAGTCAGAATTGTGAATAATTTTCCTACTGTGAATTTTAGTATAATTGATGAGAAATCAGTAGGTGCCTAAAAAATCATCCTCAACAATTTTTTTTACTTGTACTTTTACTTTCACTCTATAGAGTGAAAGAGGGGTTGATTTTTTTTTTATAAAAGTCTTTTATTTTTTAGATTATGTTCACGTTATCAGGGAAAATAATAGAGCCGTGATAGCCCAGTGGATGTGACCTCTGCCCCCGACTCCGGAGGGCGTAGGTTTGAATCCATTCTGGGGTATGCACCTCCAACTTTTCAGTTATGTGCATTTTTTAAGAAATTAAATATTACATGTCTCAAACGGTGAAGAAAAACATCGTGAGGAAACCTGCATACCTGAGAATTTCCTTAATTCTCTGTGTGTGTAAGTCTGCCAATCTGCATTGGGTCAGCGTGGTGGACTAATGTAAAATATAATGGGGGAAAAAATGGTATGAAAACTTACATTAATGTTTTCGCAGACAAGTTATCCAATTAAAGGAAAGTTATTTTAAAAAAGTATATTTTTTTGTTTTGTGGCACAATTGCTATATTTTCCTAATGGAATTCATGACTAGCAGACGGCCCACGGTTTCACCCGCGTACTGTAGAAATGCGGGGGGTAAAATATAACCTATGACACTCACAAATAACGTGGCTTTCTATTGGTAAAAGAATTTCGGTTCAGTCGGTCAAATTAAAATCGATTACCCAAACTTTACCTCTTTAGTTTTTCTTTTTTTTTTTATTTTTTACAAGTTAGCCCTTGACTACAATCTCACCTGCTGGTAAGTGATGATGCAGTCTAAGATGGAAGCGGGCTAAATTGTTAGGAGAAGGATGAAAATCCACACTCCTTTCGGTTTCTACACGACATCGTACCGGAACGCTAAATCTCTTGGCGGTACGTCTTTGTCAGTAGGGTGGTAACTAGCCACGGCCGAAGCCTCCCACCAGCCAAAATAGTAAGTACTTACCTTTAGATTTAATAAAAGGATACTCGCTAAAGTATCAAATATTTATTAAATCAAACTATACTCAAGAAAGAAACACGTAAACTACTTTTAAGCTCTATATCGAATTTAGAGAACTCTAAAGCCGGTGCAAGCCACCGCAGGCACGTGCGAACTACGTGCTAAGCTGTAATTCAAAATGTAGAGAAACTGAAATAAATTTATAGCTTTAATATAAGGACATTTACTATTGTTACGATCTCAGCGTAAGTTAAGCTTACCGGTTGAATAAACGTCTACGGCTTTCAAAACATTTTTGAAGAAAAAAATCTTAGAAGTGTCGGAAACGGGTTGACATTTTAAACACAGACAGAAGCGGATTTAAATAGCAAAACACAATTATTATATGAACGCCTATTAGCTGGCCTATTTCCTATTTTGGTTTTTATTATCAACCCATCAAAATAAAAAACAAATCAATTGACAAAATGTCATTCGCATAAGATACAAATTGCAAATGCTTACAGTGGATATCATATAGTATGTAGATGACAGTTTGTTGTCCACTTTCAATAGGTTGATAATAAAGAAATAGTGAATAGGTCAGCTTGTCTAACAATCCCCACCAAGAACGCTACCAATAAGCCTTCAAGTGGCACGTTGAGCGAAGTCCTGGACTTGTGGCCGATGAACGTAGGGTTAAAACTTAAAATTGTCTTAATAAACTAGTTAACACTCCTCTTCTCCACTTAAGTCATTCACCCCGCCTATCCTAAAATAATTCATGAAGGATTATTCAACAAAAGGTGCAGACGGGTCGAACGACACGATAACAATCCTATATCGCCAGCACTCGGCATCCCACTACTCCCCACTCACGGAATCTTCGGATGACTCTCTCGACACACGCTTGATTTAGGGAGTAAAGTTGTGTTACGAAAAGTGTAATCGGGTAAGGCGAACAGACGTTGAGAGAAAGCGCTAAAAAAGTTTTACTTCAGCCGTGCGGTCTAAAGCACTCATGTATTTTTTCTCTTTACAACATATTATTTTTTTTCTTTTTGTGCTTGTTTGAAAATGCCTGAACAAAAATGCAATATGATAGTAAACTAAGATGCTGTCTCCTCTCAGAATGAGAGGGGTTAGACTAATAGTCCACCAGGCGGGCCCAATTGGCAGACTTCATACACAGATAATTAAGGAAATTCTCTGGTATGCAGGTTTATCCATGATGTTTTTTCTTCACCGTTTGAGACACGTGATATTTAATTTCACATAACTGAACAACAACAACAACAACAACAACAACTGAAAGGCAGAAGTCATATCTACTGGGCTATTAGAGCTTATATAAAGATAGAAAGATACATTATAATATGTAAATACGGGAGAACATAGTAGGTGAAAGGGAAAAGTTCACTATATTTTTAAAATTACTTTCTTTAGTTTTAAAGTATTTGTTGTCTTTTGTGTATTATGTGTGTGTGTGTGTCCAAATAAAATAATTTTCTTTCTTTCTTTCAAAAGCGTTTTATAAACGATTTTTTGGTACATTGCTTACATAATCTAGGCTAGTTCCTACCAAAAGCTTTTTAATGAGCGCTGATTTTCATTAAAATTAATTATAGATATTAAATAGAAAATGTTTGATAATTTTATAGTTATAAAATTATTTCGACCTGCTGTTAACATCATCTTTTGACAGCTGAAGGAATTCTCAAAGACCGGCCAAAAGACCAATTTATCCTTTGTTGTGGTTTTCCCCCGTTCATGAAATATTTGCGCGGAAAATTCGCTAACGTTTCGCTGTCGCTAACATAAAAGCGCTCCACTTTAAACTTTTAATACCTACTGACTCTAATTAAATTTAAAATTAACTACATAGTTATAAAAGTGAGAAAAGCTATACTATCGTTAAGAATAAATTTGTTATTTCAGGACAATATTTTTAATTAATTCTATTATACGTATTTTTTTCTGTATTTATATATAAACAGGCTATAGGTACTATGCAGAATTTAATTATGAACAATAGTAAATGATTTATATCTTGCTATTTATCTCGACAAACAGACAAATTACCGAAACCTACGTATAAATATTTCATAATCAGAATATCCTCGGGAGATATATACATATTAATTGATTATGAAACACGGCTAAAACTCACGTGATATTACGTCGGAGTATGCCCGACTAGTTTCGAACCCATACGGGGTCCTTAGTCATGAGCTGGTTCTTGCATCGCGGCACGATCCAAACTGCGAAGCGGCTGCGCGACGCGCTGCTGCGCTCATTAATGTTATCTTCATTAGACTCGTCTTCTTGTAACCAAACCGAACTAATGCTATCTTGTTCCAAGTTTGTTGTATGTAACAATGAAAGAAATAGCGGTTTCCACGCTGTGGGCAGCAACCATCCATGATCCCGATTAAAATTTCTTATTGTATAAGATATATACAATAAGAAATTTAAGCTTAATTATCGTAATAACTATACCAATCATGCCCACGTGGAATGGTGGCAAGAATACTGGCTGCATTTTCGCGCTGGACAACCATGCTGATCCTTTGCGCAAAAAATGAGCCAGCCCTTCTGTCACCAGTTAGGGCAACTAGCCGCGGTTAAATGGTTCGAAGACATTTTTAGGCACTGCGACTCCATGGCCCAAAGGGCTCAATGGTAAAAGGTACAAATGTAACTCTCAGTCAGAGAGGCATACTTGTACCACTTACCGGTATCAGCTTTTTCTGCTGCGGTTCTCTGTCTTGATTCTGTTTCCCTGATGATATGACACGTTGCTGAATTAATTGATAATAATTGGAGATGTTAATTTTAGAAATTAAAACTAAATTAGTTATTCATTTATCTGTACCTGATTTATTTTTGAGACCAATTTGCTTAATCTTAGGCGTAGGTTACCTACAACTCTAAATCATTCCGATAAGTTTTTGCTAATACAAGGTATGCCACCAACAAGTCCCCGCCCTTTCGGAAAAGCGTAATTTATTGCGGTAAATAGAAAGGTGTTTTTAGAAAACAACGTTAGCTTAGCTTCCCTTCGTTATAATGAATTATACTGTCTTTTCAGTTGGTGTGTTATTTATTTATATTTCATCCAGGGCGTTGATTTATTTACATAATACCCTAAGCTTACCTTTCCGTGACCACAAAGATTTAAAAACTACTATTAAATCTTTTATGTTTATTTATAGTCATCTCATGAGAAACTCATGAGCCGTGATAGACCAGTGAATATGACCTCTGCCTTTGATTCCGGAGGCTGTGGGTTCGAATCCGGTCCGGGGCATGCACCTCCAATTTTTCAGTTGCGTGCATTTTAAGAAATTAACTATCTATCACGCTAGTATAGATGTCCCTTGGACTCGTACGAAGCGTTTCGGTTCTTCGTTTCTGATCCGCACTTGGAAGTTATGGAATGCCCTTCCAGCTTCCATTTTCCCTACCACCTACAACATGGGATATTCAAGTCAAGTGAATTACATTTTCTAGGCAAGCGCATTCCACCATAGACTGCATCATCGCTTATCATGCATGATTGTAGCCAAGCGCTCGCCTATATAATGTAAAAAAAATAATGTTGTAACACGTTTATACGCGCAGGCTTCAACTAGGTAACTCAATTTCTCAATGCTAAACATGTACAAAGTCAAGCTTTATACTCGTATGTTGACTATTACGAGCTTGGCTGCGGCAACCCGAGGTGTTAAAACTTGTTACGTACAAGTTTGAGTAATGTATGGCACAAATTGGAAATTATTCCAGGTTTAAACGGATGCTTTACGTAGAAATGAAACTTTACGTACGTTCGAATATGAATTTACACTTATTTGATATGACTTTGCAAGTTTTCCTTAATTAATTATTTCATGTTTTGCGGAAGTTATTAAAGAAAGTGTTACAAAATATTATACTTTGCATATCTTGCTTTTGTTGTTAATAATAAAATGCAATGTATTTGAATTTCCATTATTTATTCCCATTTATGGGGTTGAGACGTGGACTTTGAGATCTGCTGACCACATCACATTTCCGGCATTTCGGACTAATGCTTCTACATTTACCCAATTCAAAGTCAAAACTAGGCTCTCTACGAACTAGGCCCAAGCCAATCCTTGAGTTGAAACAAAAAATGGAGATATTCTCGAGAAACTGATGATCACTGACAAAATGGAAAGAAAAAGGTCGTTGAGCCGCAGCCCGATGTGTTGGTCTGATCAGATTCGCACCACACTTGACTCCATGGTTTGCACGGCTCGTTTATCGGATAATAGGTTTGTGCCATGTGCCAAGTATTATTAGTCCTCATTTCATCAACATAGAAAATTTTATTTAAATTAAATTTTCAAGACAAGATTCCGAGTTGACTTATTAAAGCTGTTCAGAATGCATAAAAATGTTTTATTTACCAACATATTTCGTTCAATCATAATTTAAAAACAAATCCTTACATTTTTTATCGTTCGTGGTTGCCTATTTATATTCGTGCCACGTATATTTGAGGGGTAAGGCGACCAAATTTAATTCAAGCAAATGTACCTGAGTAGTAGGGCTGTTGTAATTTGGTAATTTAATAATACCGGGGCCACGGTCAGTCGCTTCTATATTATTAACTAGCTGATGCCGCGCGGTTTCACCCGCGTGTTTTCCGTTCCCGTCGGAATAGGGGGATAATATGTAGCCTATAGCCTTCCTCCATAAATGGGCCATCTAACACTAAAAGAATTTTTCAAATCGGACCAGTAGTTCCTGAGATTAGCGCGTTCAAACAAACAAACTCTTCAGTTTTATAATATTAGTATAGATTAATAGTTACACGTTACTCTAATTTAGCTAATGTACACAAATAAAAATTAAACTTGTATGAATGCGTTATATTATAATCTAGCAGTTCGATATAGCTAATTTTATATTACTGCTCTCTGCCTAATTCCTTCAGTGCTTTGCGTTTGTGGATTTGAATCATGAAGTTTTGCGTTTGAGGCCTAATAGGGGCTGACCGAATTTTTGAACATTTTAAATTTTCTAAGAAATTTATAGCAAAAGCAGCCCGGAGCTGGATAGTGCTACACTTTCGTGTCTCGTAGAGATTTAATGTCAGCAGGCAGGTTATATCCTACCAGATAATAAATGCAGGTACGGGCCTCGAAGCTTCGTCTCCTTACCCGGGTAAGTTGCGGGGGATTTTGCTCGCCCGGTCATTTTCTTTCAGTCCCTTTCAAGTAGCCTATGGGTCGTTTTGGGTGTCATGTCTAGATACCCCACGCGGACAGCGTTAAGTGCGTCGTCCATCGCGTCGCCATCTTCGTCGGTGTAGGTGCCCGTGCCTGCAGGTTCGACCACTAGAAGGAGACTCGCGAGATAGAAGGTCTTACGCTGTGTGGTGCTTGGAGATGTGAGTATGGCCTGTTGTCCGCGCACGCGAACATACTAACTGCACAACTACTGGCAGCATGTAAGGCCATCAGTGCCGGTCATTATAATCAGTACAGTATTGCAATATAGTCGTATAGGGTCAACCGCCACCCCAAGTGATAAGAATGATTGACTAATTTACTAACGATTAGAACATTTTCTAAACCATTTATTGGAACTTCAGGATGTTCGTGTCCTAAAATATCGAATTGGTTTACATTCAAATAGTTTTACAAAAGTCTGAAGTTTGCATTACGGCGTCAGTTAATTTGAAGGTGACCCAATTTCAGGTAAAATTTCATGTAACTTAGCAGAAACTGCATTAGCTAACTAGGTTAAACCACATTACCTTATCTGAATATCCAAGTAGATTTTTCATACAGCTATATGATTTTGTATGAACCGCTACTAAAATTAATTTTGGTTATAATCCTTACTTACATAATATAAATGGATCTAAATGGATGGATGGAGATCTAAAACCTCGTCTTACAAGATAAGGGAATAAGTTAGTTATATCTTCAAATAGAAAAAAAATATTTCTTTTCTCTTTTTACTTAGTCGTAATTACTAAACAATCAATGAGTTCCTTAATGATAACCATAATTGCAGGCCGTTGGTTCAGCTTCTATCTTCACACAAGAAGTAAAACTAAAAGAAATTTCAACGATGTTAATAATTGTGAATTATTATAATATTGTATGTTTTTTTTCAAAAGAGCAACTGTTGAGTTTCTTGCCAGGATCTTCTCAGCAGAACCTGTCTTCCGAACCGTCGGTAGAGTTATAACAAATTGTCAAACTTGACGTTTCAAAAGTGCTTGTAAACTAGGCTAGTAGGCTACTTGAAATAAAAAAATAACGTTTTTATTTCGACGCTTACACCAATAATGCGATTTTAAACATTATTTTACTAAAGGAAAGCTGTACAATATCATTAGTAATATATAAAAAACAACGAGTCATATAAGTTTGAATGTATACAAACTTGTGAATGCTTTTAACTTTTTCTCAGCGTTAAAGCTTTGTGTCTCGAAGCTATAAATTCCATTAACATTTCACTTAACTAAAACGTTACGCTCGAGATCTTGACAAAAAGTTCGGGGTGAGTAAAAAATGTTATATATTATATACATACTAACTGTGCCACGCAGATTTACCCATGTACGTCCTATTCTGCAGGAATATCGTAATACAAAAAAAATCTTAACGCAAAGACGTATCGCCAAGCGATTTAGCGTTCCGGTACATTGTCGTGTAGAAACCGATGGTGGTCTGGATTTTCATCCTACCGCTAACAAGTTAGCCCGCTTCCATCTTAGATTGCATCATCACTTACCATCTGGTGAGATTGTAGTCAAGGGCAGTAGTCCGCCACGCTGGCCCAATGCCGACAGGCAGACTTCAAACACGTAGAGAGTTAAGAAAATTCTCAGGTATGCAGGTTTCCTCTCGATGTTTTTCCTTCACCGTTTGAGAGACGTGATATTTAATTTCTTAAAACGCATTTAACTGAAAAGTTGTGCATGTCCCGGACCGGATTCGAAGCTACGCCCTCCGAATTGAAGGCAGAGGTCATATCCACTAGGTAATAGCCCAACCATCTCTTACAATATTGATATATACTGTCACAATAGGTACTTAGTAGTATTACATTCTAATATTTTCCTAAACTTACGATTGCCTGGAAGAGATGCTCTGAAGCGATAACGATAAGGTCGACTTTTTGTATACTATTTCTTTGTTTTCAGTTGTTGTTCTTAACTGTTAAAAAAAAGGTGAGCCGTCTCAGGACGCCTGGAAGACATGATACATCGACATTGTTTTGTAAAAGTAATATGCAAAAAAAAAAAACATACATACAGCCGAACGTAGAACCTCCTCCTTTTTGGAAGTCGGTTAAAAAAGAACAGATTGTGATATGAATTAAATGTCATAATGATACGGATACACTATAGGTATCCGAGCTCAGTGTAGCGAGAGAGATGGCTTACTGCCGGATCGAGTGGGAGAGAATCGCACAGTCGATTGCGCATGGCGATGCGTCGCCACACCGTACACACTGCTGCATATAGACAGTATATTATACCATCATATAGCGTGGTGACGTGGCATGCGTCGCCACGCCAGAAATCAGTTTTATGTGAACCTTGTTTTTTTGGTGAACAAATAGAGTGTATAAACAAATGAATTAAGGAAGCACTGGAGTTAATACTAGAGCAAAGGCGGCGAGGCATCGACACGGTCCTGCAAAGATAATCCGAGTCATTTTTCCATTTCTTCTCAAGCCTCTTTGTCCAAGTGACTAATGGTCAGTCGTTAATCAAGCGAGAGCTTTTTCATAGTTATCTTGACATGCGCAGTTTTTGACCGGCAGCGGGTAGGGAAAAGGAATAGACCGATTTATCCTTATTTTGATGTAGCTAAAGGATCTTAGGATTCACAGTATAGGTTAAAAAGGCTAGGCTTTTTCTAAAAGTGCTCATTTGGAAAAGTGCTATCGCCTTATTAATACTGCAATGTTGTGCTTCGAACCCTTCTTGGTTTATTTATCATTATCACTAACAACCCATATTCGGCTCAGTGTTGAGCGCGAGTCTTTTCTCAGAATTAGAGGGATTAAGATAATAGTCCACCGCGCTGACCAAATGTATTGGCAGCATTCACACACGTAGAGAATCATCAAAATTTTCAGGTTTCTTCACGATGTTTTTCCTTTACCATTTTATGCTTATAGTAGTTAATTTCTTGCATGTCTCGGACCGGATTCGAACCTACGGCCTTCGAATCAAAGGCAGCGGTAATCCACTGAGCTATTACAGCTTCTTCACTGAGCTATCACGGCTTTATTTATGCTGGTAGATAATATTACAGGCACGCGAGGCTTTGATGGAATAAGCGCATTGTAGGACTCTGCAAAGTGTTGACCTAAGCTGACACGGCGGATTTACCTGCATAGTTCTCGTTCCTGCGATAATATATGCGAGGACATGACATTCACAAATAACGTGGCTTTCTATTAGTACAGGAAATTTCAAAAGCGGTTCAGTAGATCCAGAGATTACCCCGTCCTAATCTCGCAAACTCCACTTCATTAGTGGACGAAGACGAAACAAAGGTACCGGATTTATTTGTTTTGTTTATAAATAACAAAAATTAAATTATTTTATTTTTGGCAGGACGGTAAAAAATGACGTGACAACGACTTATAATTCGATAAAGCCAGATGCAAACTCGAAAAAAGATGACGTCATGCGTCGTTCCCTCGCTCTAGGGTTGCCAACTTTTTTTACAAGAAATAAAATATATTCTGGTCTATGAAGATTATTAAACAGTATTTTAGAAAAATAAACAGTATTTTATTTATTTATTGTTTTAAATACGTTAATTGGAACTTTCTTTTGAAAAACAGTAAACCGTCTTTACAGACAACCGATTTTTGTCCCCACAACCACAATTGGAACACCGGGAAGTATGGATGAGCACGGAAACTCTGCCAGACTCGAGCCATTCTCAGGACGTCTTTTGTGAGACTGATGGGCTAAGAGGGATATTGGGTCCATCAGGCCACCATCTGTTATTATTATAGAATAGAGGATTTTCGGGCATTTGAAGTGTTGCTTAGACTGGGAGGTGGCAAACTTAGGGTGTCACTGAGATTAGGGTGATTCGCAGTTCCAGGAGAATTTCTACTGAAATATTCTTGGAAAAAAGCAAAACTCAAATATTTTACAGCCAGTTATTTAGTAGTAAATATTTTGTAACTTACGATGATGACAATTTGCGAATGTGCTGTATATCATTGAAGTTATTACGAATATTGCCCGTTTTTGATTCGTCGGGTATTCGGAATTTGAGGTTAGTGCCTTAAGTAACCCCAAATTCCGTATTAGACGTAAAAATAAATAGTATTCACCACGTGTTTTTATATAAAACTAAATAGTAGAGTTTAAATGAAAGCAAAAGTTCCATATCAAGCCAAAAAATCTTCTCCGACTCTCCAAACTGTTATCAGACGTATTGAAATACGGCGCTAAGGTCTGACTTAGGACGGTGCGGATATACGTGAGGCGAGTTCTAAAGGTAAGGAGATAACAGTATCTTTAGAGGGTTTCTGATTTACTCGCTGTGTAAATGTTGAGGATAGCGTACCTACTGCCCAGAGTTTCGCCAATATTCATTTACTTAAGATTAAATTCTAATCTTTAGGTACAATATTATATTATAAAATTTATAGTAAGGCTGTGTTTATACCAATATTATGGACACACTATTTTGGACACACTTGGAAGTTATGCGTATTGGATTTACACCCTTTTCCAATGGATGTATCCTATGATGAATATTTAGACCTACCCGATACTTGTAGGTTGATACCCTAACCACTTGAACGTTCACTCATCGAATCAAATTACGCAGACATGCCCACGGCGGCGCGAGTTTTCGCAATTTCCGTGATCCCTGTCGTGATAAAAACATTCACCAGGATAACACTATAACACCGATTTTAAAGTAAATTATATCGTCATGTAGGTTATTGTTTAGGGGCTAAATTTATCTATAAATATATACCGCAAAGGGTGTTTAACACTTACAATTACAGGTATAAGTTAATAACTCCGTTAAAATATCACAGTAGCGTTTTTACTAAGGAGATGTGGTTTTTTTTAACTATATTTAAAATACGTACTTATATTTAATTAAAAAAAAACCTCTCTCTCGATGTTTGTCACCAAACTCCTCTAAAGAGACTGTATCGATTTTTACGAAATTGTATGTACATATCGTGTAGGTCTGACAATCGGCCAACATCTATTTTTTATACCCCTAAATGATAAGGGTAGCCCACCCCAATAATAATTCCTAGAAATGATAATATACCTACGCTTGGCGGGCCTGATAATGTATCTAAAGTGTCTATTTTTAATGATGTCGTTGTACTCATATTATGCCAATCTTTACTGTCAAAAATCTCGGTGACTATTTGAGGTATTACTTTACATTTTTTTATTGTATGGGCACCATACCAGTGCGCCACTAATAAAGAAAAAAAAATATGGCAGCAGGCAGCTTCTATATACAAAGAAATTCATATATACACAGAACAGTGGCGTAGCGTGCCTTGGAGGGGGCCTGTATCAAAATTAGTTTGGGGGCCCAAATGAAGGGTAAAGATTTCTCACAAAAGAAACAAAAATGCTAGCTTAAAAGAAATATGTCAGCGACTTAACATACATAGGTTGTTTCCAAATTTTGGGCGCACGTTTAACCAGAGAAAAAAAAAGAGATTGTGGATTACATCCATTTTATAAATTTTTGCTTTCACACGTAAGGGCCCCGTGTAGTCCGGGGACCCCGTATCATTGATACGGCTGACACAGCGTAACAGAAAGAAGAAAAATTGGTTCTTCAAAAATATTAGGGTTTCTAGACCAACCAACATCAAGTTAATTATGTCAGAAGGTCATGTCTGAGTCTGGTAGACACGTACGTATTTAAACTTATCTAATGTCATCGTTTTACTTTATAATTTGTGCAAACTCATGTAATTAGGGGTACTGACATAGACGGGAGGGTCTTTTGAAACAAATTGCCTAAAGTCAATTAAAAAGTTTCAGCGCGCCTAATTACCTGACCTGAAATACGGTTAATTTACGTAGACTTTTTTTGAAATATTGCTAATTCGTTTTGTGTCGCTTTTGACAAGTCAACGGTTGAGTACTAGGTCGTTTGAATCGTTGTTTAGATCTTACAGTCGTAATTGTCTAATTGAGTTTTACAATTGGGTATTTTTTTCTTAAATCTTAATAAAATGTGACGAGTACCTGCTATTGTTTTTAGGAACTGAGTGCCTAGTGGGAGTTTTCAATATTTTTACACTGTTACTATCGCGTTAACGTAAACGCGAATTTATATGGAATTGAAACAGTTGTGCAGTAGTGCCACTAGATGGCGCTGTTTCAATTCCTTAGAAATTCGCGTTTACGTTAACGCGATAGTAACAGTATCAAACTGTTAGGTCTTCTGCTTGGTTTTATTGACGACCCTAAATAACAATTACAAAGAAAAACACTTATAAATTACCATTATAAATGAAAAAAATCATACGTTATACGTTTATATCTGCGATTGTTTATACGAGTATGTTTGTTATTTAATCACGCACAAATTAATGGATGAGTTTTGATTAAACTACGTAGACTGTAGAGGTTAAATATAAATTAATCTGAATATTTTTTGTCTTCCAGCTCGATTATAACTAAAAAAAATTTACATTTCAGTGGACGAAGGCAAGTACTTCAGTTGGTGAACTTTAAAAATAATAATGAATAGAGATTAGTGTTATCAAGGTTTATTTATTTATTAAAAAATAATATTTGCCATATCTTTTTAAATATGACCAATATTCCCATTCATCTACGACTACTCGGGAAAGACTGTATTAGGAGTGGGTACGACAATAGACCAACGGGGCGGGGATCGAACCACCACCCCTCGGTGATGAGTCAGACCGCTCTTACCGTTGAGCTAATGAGCTTCAATTGTCTGAAACATCATTCAAGTAGGCTTGGCTGATTCAGAACTCAATAAATATTTAATAATATCACCATCATCATTATCAACCCATATTCGGCTCACTGCTGAGCTCGAGTCTCCTCTCAGAACGAGACTGGTTACGCCAATAGTCCACCACGCTGGGCCAATGTGGATTGGCAGAATTAAGAAAATTCTCTGGCATGCAGGTTTCCTCACGATGTCCTTCTCTGTTTGAGACACATGATATTTAATTTCTTAAAATGCACACAACTGAAAAGTTGGAGGTGCATGCCCCGGACCGGATTCGAACATACACCCTCCGAAATCGAAGGCAGAGGTCATATCCACTGGGCTATCACGGCTCTCCTACTTAACACTACAACTACTATAATGCGAGTATCCTAAGCAACAACAGTTTATAAAGAACAATTTTTTTTTCATAAGACTATTGAGCTCACCATTACAGTTATAATAACCGGTAGATAAAAAATTAAACAAATTCCGAAGAGTTCTCGACGTTTGCATCCACTAATTACTGTAGCAGATGAAGTTTGTACTTCGATATTGTACCCTATTATAAAAACAGTAATTACTACGTCCCTTCACTTCGATTTTAATTTCAGCAAAAGAAATTCTTATTCAAAAGAAAACTTAAAATGCAATGAAGATGTTTTAATTTGCAAAGAACGTCCCAACGATTTATTAGTCTTTGGCACTGGTAAATTGGAAATTTCTTAATACAAAACGCAGAAATAGAATACGTTTCTTTCATATCTCGATTGCGGGAACTATTATCGATATTTAATGAAGTTTGTTTTACGAGCAATTAATAGAGTACGGAATGAGTAAAATCTTTAGTTCTTTGTAATGCTACGCAAACTTATGTTTTCATAGAATGGCACTTCATTTATGTACTTTGACGGCCTTCGTGGCGCTGTGGTATGCGCAGTGGAATTACAAGACGAAGGTCCTGGGTTCGATCCCCGGCTGGACCGATTGAGGTTTTCTTAATTGGTCCATGTCTGGCTGGTGGGAGGATTTGGCCGTGGCTAGTTACCACCCTACCGACAAAGACATACCGCCAAGCGATTTAGCGTTCCGGTACGGGGTCGTGTAGAAACCGAAAGGGGTGTGGATTTCATCCGTCTCAGATTGCATCATCACTTACCATCTGGTGAGATTGTAGTCAAGTGCTAACTTGTAAAAAATAAAAAAAAAAATGTAGCTTCGAATCACTAGGTTTGGGTTCAAATCCTGAGTCAAGATGTGGAATACTGAGATATTCTTTCTTCTAAGAAATTTTTAGGATATGGTTCTCTGCCTGAAGGGGAAAAGATGGTGGTGGTTATACCCCGTGCCTAGGAGAGCATATCATCATCGTCATTACTAACTTATTTTCGGCTCACTGTAGAGCACGAGTCTCCTCTCAGAATGAGAGGGGTTTGGCTAATAGTCTACCACGCTGACCCTATGTGGATTGGCAGACTTTTCACACGTAGAGAATTAAAAACATTCTCACTCTCTCAACTCATGTGGACCTTTGGGTATTCTGGACCACTTTGCCAATGGTTTAGATTTAGAGGATCTAACATATACTCAGAGGCATAATTATCCGTCCACTTTAATATGACGGGAGTATTTTAAAGCGGGCGGATATTTGTGCCTCTGAATTATTTCATTTCATGTGGACCTTTGGGTGACCTGGACCACTTTGGCAATGGTTTAGATTTAGAGGATCTAACATATACTCAGAGGCACAATTAACGGTCCACTTTAATGTGACGGAAGTATTTTAAAGTGGGCGGATAAATGTGCCTCTGGGTATATATTCAAATAATCACCTACCAAACGCCCATTGAAAGTGATTGTACCAAATCAGACCCATTCGCAGCAGGGAGTGAAAACTTCAAAGCATCGATCGACTGCCAACGAGGGTCGTAAACAAGGGCTCAGAGCTTTCAAATGTTACAAAGGGTAATGCGTTTTCCTCTTGTATCGAAATGTGACTTGCGAGTCTGGAAAAAAGCGGCAGGATTTTTCACACGGTGACACGTAAAGCCTGGAAAATCGATTTTATTGTTCTGTGACAAGAGCTTGGATCTAACCTGACGGTATAGGTATGTAAATATGTGCTAACTTTTATTTACTTTTAGTTAGCAATAATAATTTTATTTTATTTATTATTTTATTCATTACAAGTTAACCCTTGACTACAATCTCACCTAATGGTAAGTAAAGATGCAATCTAAGATGGAAACAGGCTAACTTTTTAGGAGGAGGATGAAAATCCACACCCTTTCGGTTTCTACACGACATCGTACCGGAACGCTAAATCGCTTAGCGGTACGTCTTTGCCGGTAGTAGGTAACTAGCCACGGGTGAAGCCTCCCACCAGTTAGACCTGGACCAAATAAGAAAATCGGCCCCGCCGGGGATCGAACCCAGGACCTCCGTCTTGACAAACCACCTCGCATACCACTGTCAAACTTCACAACTATCAATCATTATCAGCCTATGCGCAGTGTTTTACGACAAACAAGGCCTCCCTCCCTCCTTGTAAACGCTAACATTGCGTTTACGAGGGGGAGGGAGGCCTTGTATTATCGACCCCCTATTAGGTAGACTGACTGCATCAACCGGGTTACATGGAGCCACTGGATTGTTTCATCATCATCATATCAGCCGATGGACGTCCACTGCAGGACATAGGCCTTTTGTAAGGACTGCCAAACATCACGATACTGAGCCACCTGCATCCAGCGATTATAACCCTGGTACTTGGAAGGATCCAGTATTGTTTAAGACCCTGCTATTTGGAAGTCTTATGTCCTGCTGTGGACGTCTATCGGCTGATAATAATGATGATGATTTTTTTACTATCTCTGTGTACTAGTAGTAAAAAATTGGTCTCACGACATTTTATTGCTGGACTCCCAAATTGGTTGTTATAATAAATAAAAATTTATATTTATTTTATAGACCTATTTATGTACCGCTTAAATAAACTAAAGTTTCAACTTAGTTTGCTAACGTCTCACATTGCATTCAAACTTTTAAACAGCTAAAACTAAGCTTGCCTTGCTTGGTTGCTTGTAAAGTAATAAAATTCATCATTATAAATTCGTAATATACAAGTATCTTGGCCTGAGCACTTGGCTAAGGGTGACTTCCCCATACAAAATATGCAAAAAATGCTCCTGCTTTATATTTTTTATCTCGGAGCATACATCATGCGTTATCGCCAAGAAAAATGATACATCTCCCTAAATTACGACAATATACGACTCGAAACACACATGGGTACATCTCTTGGGGTCTTGTTATCAAAATTACCCTCGAATGTTTTGTGGTTTGACCTCGATGCTATCACAAAGTGATTTTTCAACTAGGACAGAGTTAAAATTCTGTTATTTCTATAGTTGGCAGCTTTCTTCCCACAGTAAAAGAACTCTACTTTGTTGTCAAACCGTTTTGGTTTTGAATGTACGGGTATTTATTGTTTATGGCGTACATACAGACAAAAGTTTGTAACAAGCGCGTTGGTGTGTAAAACTGAGATCATCAGTAATGCAAAAATATTAAAACTTCTACTTGTCTCTTAGTTTACTAAAATCGGATTACTATTGATAAACGGGTGTGGATGTCACATAACGTGGAGTCAATTTGACGATGTCACCTAAATGTACGTAAATACAACACTTACCTGCGATAACAATACACCTCTAGCCGTGTATTGAGTTGGTTTGAACAGACAACGCTATATACTGCTGAAGTTATTTTTGTATTGAATGTTTGAAAAAAAGATATTAAGACATGTAGACAGACAGAGAATTAGATATATTGGAATGAAGGAAAATCAATTTGTAACTAACTAATAACCAATAACAGTTTTAGTCAGTTTCTATTTTCATTTTGTATCTAGTAATAAGTACGTAGGTAGTTATTATATTTTGGCGTATTAACCTTTGTCTCGGCTTACCAATATAATATAACTTCATTACGAAAACAATCTTGACAGACAGAAAGAAGTAATAACCTTATTAAGTAGTAGAAGACTTAATAATGGTTCAAGTTTGTTATTAAATAAAAATCTATATTACCTACCTACGTATAATATAAAAGAAGAAATCATTAGTAAGAGTTGTGTAAACTTAAATAGAAATAGGCTCAAGGGCCTAAAGATTATTTTCAAAATAATATGTCAATTTCAAATAATCAGAAATCCGCAGAAGATACTATGAGATGTTACTTGAGAGGAGATCCGTAGAACAAAATTCATTGATATAGCTCAGCGAGTCGCGAAGCTGAAGTGGCAATGGGCAGCCACATAGTTCGAAGAGCCGATGGACGATGGGGTCCCAAGGTGCTGGAATGGCGACCCCGCACCGGAAAGCGCAGTGTTGGTCGTTTTGTTTGGAAGACTATGCAAGACGCCTATGTCCAGCAGTGGACGTCCATCGGCTGTTAATGATGTGAATTGGCGATACGTTTAATCAATATCCACATTAGTTCAATCACTAGAAAGCCGCGGTATTTGTGAACGCCAAAGGCTATACTGTATCCTCGTGTACGCGGGAACGCGAACAACGCTGTTGAAAAGAATGCGTTCTACATACACATCTATATAGTTAAAAACCAACAGATATTTAAATTTTAATGTAAGGAAATCCCTCAATTATTTACAAACAAACAAAATTCGCCTAACAAACGAAGTTTCAAGGAAACCAACAACCCTTTCCGCTGAATCATGATAGCGTCAGTACAAAGTATTACAGTACAGGGAAGTTGACTCTCATTAAAAAGTATCATGGCGTCCTACCACAACCTTTCATCTTTACGGTTGTTATAGCAGTAGACAGAGAGCCAGCGACAGCCAGACCTTCGTCATTTATAAAAGCTGAAAGTTTATCAGCTCATGCTCCTACTATAGATGAGTACCGTAACCAGCTATGGAGTTTGGATCATGGTGGCTTTAGGAGATAGCAGGTTTCAAGGATCTAGACCCTCGACCGCCTAGTTATTATAGGCATAATATCCTCTTGACTCCTAAATCGTATCCGTTACGTGACATGTAAAAAAATATAAAGTAAACTTAGGGCAATAGGCGAGCACAGTATCATGCTCCGCGCGATAGAGGAATATTGAGATTTTTTTAAATGGCTCACAACGGTAGATTAAAACCGCATTCCCTGACTGTCGGCTTCTTCAACGCAGACGGGCTTTTCGATAAAATACTCGCGAGCAGCGAATGGATATGAGAAATGATATCCCTTTTCGCCAGATGCTTGGCTGCATGGCAACCCTTCGCTAGACACCCTTGAAGTTTCAAATTAAATAGTGTTTTTTGAAGTGTTGCCGCGTAGCTAAGTGACTGGCGACTAGGAATATAATTTCTCATATTATGCCGAGGAAAACATAAAAAAATTACATTTTGTACTTAGATGGTTGAGGGCCTGGATCCTTAAAACCTGCTACCTCCCAAAGCCACCACGGTCCAAACTCCGTAATTGGCTACCGTACTTAGGTACTTATGGTAGGAGCATGACCTGACAAACATTCAACTTTTATAAAATGACGAAAGTCTGGAGTTCACGGGCTCTTAGTCTACAGCTACGTAACAGGGGGAGAATTTATGATTAGCAGCCATAGTTATTTTACAAAGTTTAGGTGTTTATCTAACCCCGGTAAAGCACAAAATATTATGATTTTAGCAATATTATGTAAGTACATTGTTTGCATGAATATAACATATACCTAGCCATGTTGTATAAAATGTTCTACTAAAATGTTAAAAAACTCATTAAATCAAGCTAAATACCTCGTTTTTTCAAAGGTTAGCTTATGTGGTTTTGTATCAAGAGGTCCTGGATCTGCTTTTGCAATACTAAGCTTTTCTTTTGTGTAAGAAATTTTCAGTAGGTACTTAGAAATATTTTCGGCCGGAGTTGCGAAATTAGTGAAGTTCTACCCCCGTGCTTTGGAGAGCACGTTAAGCCATTGGTCCTGATCATTATCATTGACATCTGATTATTTAACACTATCCTTCTTAGCCCGCCAACTCGCATTGGAGCAGCGTGGCGAACTTAAGCTTAACCTCAACTAACAAATTAACTAAAAAAGATTCCGACGAATTGGTAACATCCTCATTTTTTTGAAGTGGGTTAAAAACGATTTTTGACGATTAGATCTTCAAAAATGTCTAATGTACCTGTAGATCTCTAGTGTTAAAGATGTACGTTTTCATAAAAATTCTCCATTAGCTTCCATGCAGGCGAAACCGGTTCGGTTTCGCTAATAACATTACATAATATATAGGTACTAGCGGACGCCCGCGACTTCGTCCGCGTGGAATTTAGTTTTTCACAAATCCCTTGGGAACCATAGATTTTTCCGGAATAAAAAGTAGTATGTGCGTTAATCCATGCTATTATATATCTCAATACCAAATTTCAGTTAATTCGGTTCAGTAATCGAGGCGCGAATGAGTAACAAACATTCATATCATCAATATTTGCAAATCTCGGGTAACCATGGATTTTTTCGAGATAAGTAGCCTATGTGTTAATATCTATTTCCATTCCAAATTTCAGCCAAATCGCTTCAGTAGTAGCGGCGTTAAAGAGTAACAAACATCTAAACATCCATACAAACTTCGCGTTTATAATATTTGTAGGATTCATACCATGTTGTATTCGTAGGTACAACATAAGTATCACACCCACAACGCGTTACGATCATTTTCGACAATAAAATAACTCGAATCTTCTGAAAGGGCCATTTTATTGGTTTTATATACTTTTTAATGGGCGTACTTAACACCGTTACTTACTTTTTATGCGAAGAGGAAAAAGTGGCAACAAAAAATTTAGTACTTATTGCTTTTTATGACACTCTTCCACGACAACAGCGGCCAATATTATAACTACTCTATGTATATGTACAATGTACATGTTATAAAGGCACTGAATATACGATACTAAGGTAGGTAGGTATACTACCTACCATTGGTGAGTAGTATATTGGACAGTTTTTCACAATACTTTTTTTCTGATTTTTCTGTAAACTCTTATTAAAACCGCAGTTAGTTATAACACAAACTTAATGTATGTTTGTTAATATTATTGTTGTGGGTACGTGCTATGCTCCCGACCAACGATATTTTCTACTATAAACGTTTTAAGTGCCTACACTACAAAATTACCGCAAAAAGTGATCCGAATTTAACTAGTAAACTGAGCGCACACATGCACAATTTTATGTACGAATGAGTTTTTACAGTTCCGGAAAACACAACTCGACTTTGTTTACAATATTAGATATTATTTGCTTATTTAACCTTCGTTGTTAGTAAACAAATCGATCAACTACGATTATTTGACTCAATGAAATTGAGACAATTAGCAGCTTCTGTCGCGCTATAACATATCTCTTTTATTATAAAATCTTTGTTCCCGAGTGATTTCTTTTTTCGATCACGGCGGCCAATCGCACGTAGAGAGTAACCATGTACGCAGGAGATAATATACTCTTAGTGCATAAGTGGCATAAGTGTGTGCGCTAGCACAGGTGCACTCTCTATTCCCTCATTCTCATAGTCCCATGGGATGGCAAGGCGATACGAACGGTGAGAGATCGGGCGCAGGACTGATGACTATACGTACTCTCCATGGCAAGGGGGTATACTAACACCGCCAACTTCGCAACTCCAGGCCGCTATTAAGATTTTTCCTTTAAGAAATATACCAATAACGTATTTTTGTTTTTTGGTCTGACCAGAGATTCGAACCTTGGAACTCATTGTCCGTAGTTGTACTAACTTACCACGGGACCAACGAGACAGTATGCTCAGCATAGAAAGCTATAATAACCGACGATATTTTGAAATTTCCTTTAATACTATGAGTTTAAATATAGACTTTAGTAAACTCTATCTAAATTAATTCCCTAATCAATTAGTTTCAAAACCAAAGTTCCATTTAATATACCCTCCATTAGATCATCCCTATTCATATAAATGGATATGAAAAGTTTAAATAACTGAATGCTGTAACTTACTTGACCGTAACTGGGAGGCCCGCAACATTTTAGTGGATATTAGACTAATATTGTCCTAAAAACCCTCATTTACGACCCTTGCTCGCGTCAAAAGGCACAAATTACGAGGTAAAACGACAACATATTAAACTTAATTCGAGGTAAACCTTTATATGAATGAAACCCACAAGTTAACCAACCTTTTTAAGCAGCTGGATGTTAAAGAAATCTACGTTTATTAACCAACTGTTAATCTTAAAATCAAAGGATGTAAAAATCCTGTACATAAACGCCTCGCCTTGCTTTCGGCATGCTTATGCCTCGCCGTCGCTGCAGTTACGCCTCGCCGTCGCAAGGCGTTCAACAACACAATATTGAATCGCCTTGGGGAAGCTTACTGTACGCTTACGCTTCGCTATCGTCGTGCTTACGGCTCGCTGTCTGCGCCCTTACGTCTCTCCGTATGGTACGAAAGCTGGTGAACATTTTTGGATAGGTATTCCTCAACTTTTCATTGTGTGCATTTTAAGAAATTAAATATCACGTGTTTCAAAAAACGGTAAAGGAAAACATCGTAAGGAAACCGGCATACCAGAGAATTTTCTTAATTTTCTGCGTGTGTGACGTCTGCCAATCCACATTGGGCCTGCGTGGTGGACTATTGGCCTAAGCCCTCTCATTCTGAGAGGAGACTCGAGCATAGCAGTGAGCCGAATGTGGGTTGAGAATGATGAAAATGATAATTCCTCTACTTCTTCAATACTACCCTAACACAGCACTGGAAACCTCTCTGGGGAACAGTAGGATCTTTTTTGCAAAAAAATATCTATTAACAGAACATAGATAAAGCGCTAAAGCTGGCAGGCCTACTTAATTGCCAGGCCTTCCTAATAGCAAATGAGATATCGTCGTCGTATCAACCCATATACGGCTCACTGCTAAGCTCGAGTCTCAGAATGAGAGGGATTAGGCCAATAGTCCACCACGCTGGCCCAATGCAGATTGGCAGACTTCACACACGCAGAGAATTAAGAAATTCTCTGGCGTGCAGGTTTCCTAACGATGTTTTCCTTCACCGTTTGAGACTCGTGATATTTAATTTCTTAAAATGCACACAATTGAAAAGTTGGTGGTTCATGCCCCGCACCGGATTCGAACACACCCTTCGGAATTGGAGGCAGAGGTCATATCCACTGGGCTATCACGTCTCTCTAAAGGAGATATAGAGCTGCAATAAAGCAATATTGACGAAGCATAAAGGTAAGTGTTGATCTGACGTCATTACGTATTCCGGCTCATCCTAATGTAAGCCACAGAGTCATAACTCGAAGCAACTCGGCGTACGTGCCTCGGAAACTTATTTGATTTATGCGAAACGTTCGGCTACAAAAAAGAATAAATGTTCAACACGTATTCACCTAAGAGCAAAATATTTTTATTTATGAAACTGTATCGATGAATATGTAGAGTCATGTTGGCATGTCAATGAATGCCTTGGTCTCGTGGTTAGAGAACGTTCGTCTGCAGATATTGTTTTACATAATAATTTATGGGCCAAGTACGAATAGGCAGCCCACCTGATGGTAGGTAGAAAACTATCCATACTATCCTTATCTAAACTTGTAGAGAGGTTAATTCTGTACATAAAATAACTATCAGGAGGTGCTTAGCGATCGTTACTGATGCCAAAAATGCAATTAATAATTTTTTTATCTGTCTGTCTGTATGTTCGTTATAGAAACAAAAACTACTGGACGGATCTTAACGAAACTTGGTACAACTATTCTTCATACTCCTAGGCAGCTTATAGTATATTTTTCATCACGCTACGATCATTAGGAGCAGTGAAGGGAAATGTTGAGAAAATGGGAGAACTTCTCCCGTTTTCTCACCCTCCCTCCCTCTTTTACAGCGATACTCCCTTTTTTACAGCTTTACTACTGTAAGGGCTGCATTAAAGAGGTCGAGTCGCGAGCGTCCGCTAGTTCCCTAATAATACTGTAAACGTGAAAGTAAGTCTGTCTGTATGTTACCTTTTACATAAATATACGCATACGCTAGTTACCTATACCTAGCCACGTCTATACCAACCTATACCTATACCAGAATATACATACTCGTATGTACAAGTAACACTTTACAGGGCAAGGAACACATTACAAAGTGGCACAGCGTACATCTTCATTCATTTACTAGCAGTCCCTGTTTGCGTGAGCATAAAGGTATAAAACCAAACCTATGACACTCATAAATAACGTGACTTCCAGTGGTAAAAGAATTTTCAGAATCGATTTTGTGGAGATCAACTCCTACAATACTACAAACTTTAGCTCTATAAAGCTCTATAAACCTATAGATACAAGAGAAAGAAGAAATACTTTATTGCACACTAAAATTCAAACTCTGATGACTGACTTGCAGACAAATATATACATATAATATACAAATATATGTTTTGAAATAAAAATAAGAGTAAAGATTTTAACTTATGTATTACTATATAATTATTATTTATTTGTATGTCAGTCTCTGTGCGTGCTCTCAAAATTATTTTAGATAAGATTTTTCAATAAAAATCTTACGGAGAAGTTTCATACATATGTACAAAATATGTATACATAAAGTTATACTTGCGAGTATCAATGTATTTGTAACCTAGAATTCTTAACTCGTGAGACATTGGTAACATATGTATTTTTCATTTTCCTAATACTAACATTAAGAAAAATTTGGCAATCCTCGTTACATTACAAGATCGTCTTCATCAGAGGTTTCCAAACTTTTCTTTCTCATAGACTTATTTAGATTTATTTATTTAGATTACGTAAAAAGTTACTCAAAAATTTTTAAACGTGTTTGTATTCTTGCGAAATCGTTACACATCAAACAGAAAATAATTGAGTCTGAGAACAAGATACAAACCACCTGGAACATAATTAATAGAGAATCAGGAAAAATCAAACCGCGGGATATGAGTTTTGAATTAATTGTCAATGACAAAAAGGTAAACACTGATATCGAGGTTGTTAATGCCTTTGAAGATTTTTTCCAGAATGTTCCTATCTTGTTAACTGATTCACTAGATTCGTCTGCTACGGAAGCCCAGAGACTATTAAGAGGCAATGTTAAAGAGTGCAACGTTCTTTTTGAATTTCACCACATAACTGTATCAGACATTAAAAAATCTTTCAATTTATTAAAATTAAAAAGAACCGGAGATCTGTGGGGCATGTCAGTGAAAGTAATATCTAATATAATTGATATCATTGCTCCCCACTTAGCTATTATTTTTAATGAATGTGTGGACTTAGGTATTTTTCCGAACCTAATGAAGCATGGCAAATTGATACTTTTTAAATCAGGAGACAAATCAGATCTTAATAATTATAGACCGATTACAATATTGCCAACACTTAGCAAGGTCTTTGAAAAAATCATATTAAATCAACTTTTATGTCATTTTAATTTAAATAACTTGCTTCATCCTGAACAGTATGGTTTTACAAAAGGTCGCAATACAACTGATGCAGGGGCTAAACTTTTAAAACATATTTATGAAGCATGGGAAGGTTCTAAGAATGCTATTGGTGTGTTCTGTGATCTGTCCAAGGCGTTCGATTGTGTTGACCATAACACGCTTCTACTCAAGTTAAGCCACTATGGCATCAAAAGTGTTGCACTCGATCTCATTGCCTCTTATCTCAGTGATAGAACACAAAAGGTATGCATAAATGATATAAAGTCGCACGGTTCCACTACCATAATGGGCGTCCCACAGGGTTCAATTCTGGGTCCTTTTCTATTTTTAGTGTACATAAACGATTTACCATACCATGTCAGCGGCATATGTGAGATTGTACTGTTTGCTGATGATACATCCTTAATTTTTAAGTCCGACAGAAATAAAGATAACTTTGACGACGTAAACAGTGCCATATCGCATGTGTCGCATTGGTTTACTGCAAATAATCTACTTTTGAATGCTAAGAAAACAAAATGTATTGAGTTTTCATTGCCAAATGTTATAAAACTAGATAAGTCTATAATGATCGATGGTGAAACACTAGAAATGGAGAGTTCCACAGTTTTCCTGGGAGTGACCTTGGATTGTAAACTTCAGTGGGGTGCTCATATAGAAAAACTGTCTGGTAAACTTAGCTCAGCGGCATTTGCCGTGAGAAAAATAAGACAGTTTACTGATGTCGATACAGCTAGGCTTGTTTATTTTGCGTACTTTCACAGCGTAATGTCTTACGGTATTTTATTGTGGGGCAAGGCTGCCGATATACAATCTATATTTGTACTTCAAAAAAGAGCAATTCGAGCAATATATCAATTAAAATCACGCGAGTCCCTTCGTCAAAAGTTTAAAGAAATAGGTATACTAACAGTAGCCTGTCAATATATATATAACTGTATAATATATGTAAGACAAAATATTAATTTGTTCAAACGAAAAGGAGATCTAAACCCACGTCTTACTAGACACGGGCATAAGTTAGTTATTTCTGCATATCGTCTCCAAAGAGTAAAAAAATCTTTTGTAGGTTTGGGTGTACTCTTCTATAATAAGATCCCCAAGACTGTGATGGACCTGCCAATGCATAGCTTTAAGCAATGTGTTAAAAAACATTTACTTAGTCGAGGGTACTACAACATTGATGAGTTCCTTAATGATAAAAATGCTTGGAGGCATGCTTGGAGGCAATGCCTTAATTGTTATCAATTGTAAATTATAATACTGTATGACTTTTTCAAAAGAGCAACTGTTGAGTTTCTTGCCGGTATCTTCTCAGCAGGACCTGCCTTCCGAACCGGTGGTAGAATCTTTACAAATAGTCAACTGACGTGTCAAAAGTGCTTGTAAACTGAGCCTACTTGAAATAAATGATTTTTGATTTTGATTTTGATTTTTTAGACCACTTTCTAATTTAACTGGTACCGGTGGACCCACCGCTAAATTTCTGCCCAAAACTCGACAAAAATGTGATTAGATTCACATATGGAAATTTTCGTTGCAGCTGAATTAATAGCCTACACTGAAATAACAGTTAACAAAAAAGAAATATTTAGAATTGTTTGAGTACTTAGTTAATTAATTAATTGATTCTGCTGTGAGTTGAAGACAACAAGTAAAATTGTCTGGGCAAAAAGTTATTTCAGCCAACTTTTTGATATCTACACACAGAAGCAATCAATTCTGCTTACGAATCGTGAACCCCCATTTTTATGTTACGTCGACGTAGACCCCGCCGAGTCTTCCGTAGACCCCTGTGGGTCCACATGGACCACTTTGGGAATCAATGGTCTACATTAAAACTGATTTGTAAGATTAAAGGACGCATTTGCATGAATTAATTCCGTCATGCTGCTCCCAGAGAAACGGACGCGACGCGAAAATGAGTGGAAAATCTCAGAAGATTTGAAAATAAAAATGAAATAACCGGTTCATAATTTAGAATTGATGAAGTTCGTTAATTAAACCCGCCTCACTCGGCACTCGGAAAAGCAGTAAAAATCGCGCGCGAACGAATTTGAATTCTATTATTTAGTAATAAAAGTCATATTCCAGTGTCGTGACAATAGTGACATAAAAGGAAAATTAACAATGCCCCATATTTTTAGGAGAACGCAATTTAGAGCCCAACATGCTGCAGCAAATATGACTCGTGGGTTACATTACGACTGGTAGGTATCTGCTGGTATTATTATTTGTTTCACATAACGTAGTAAAATTCATAAGCATTTGTTCAGGTATACCATTATTGAAGTTGTGTTTGAAGCGTTATAACCTTTTGATGACTTTAAGATAGTCCTTACCTTACCTTACCTTATCAGCCGATAGACGTCCACTGCTGGACATAGGCCTCTTGCATGGACCTCCAAGCACAACGATCTCGAGCCGCCAGCATCCAGCGGCTCCCTGCAACCCGCTTGATATCCTCGGTCCACCTAGTGGGGGGTCGCCCAACACTGCGCTTTCCGGTGCGGGGTCGCCATTCCAGCACCTTGGGGCCCCAACGTCCATCGGCTCTTCGAACTATGTGGCCCGCCCATTGCCACTTCAGCTTCGCGACTCGCTGAGCTATGTCAGTGACTTTGGTTCGTCTGCGGATCTCCTCATTCCTGATTCGATCACGCAGAGAAACTCCAAGCATAGCTCGCTCCATCGCCCGCTGAGTGACTTTGAGCCTTCTAATAAGGCCCATAGTCAGCGACCAAGTCTCGGATCCGTATGTCATCACTGGCAACACGCACTGATCGAAGACTTTCGTCTTCAAGCACTGAGGAATTTCGGACGAAAAGATGTCGCGGAGTTTCCCGAACGCTGCCCAGCCGAGCTGGATTCGGCGATTCACCTCTTTCTCAAAATTGGACCTACCTAACTGGACTGTGTGTCCTAGGTATATATATTCGTCTACAATTTCGAGCGCAGAGTCCTCAACAATAACTGGGTGGAGCGGTACATGAGTATTAGTCATGATCTTCGTCTTGCTCATGTTCATTTTTAGGCCCACACGTTGAGAAACCCTGCTGAGGTCGTTGAGCATGGTACTAAGGTCCTCCAGAGTCTCTGCCATAATGACTACATCATCGGCAAAACGTAGTTGAGTGATGTACTCACCATTGATGTTGATGCCAAATCCGTTCCAGTCCAGAAGCTTAAAGACATCTTCCAATGCAGCGGTAAATAGCTTTGGGGAGATCACATCTCCCTGCCGCACTCCTCGCTGCAGTTGGATTGGCCTCGTAGTCTGATCCTGTATACGGACTGACATGGTGGCGCTTTCATACAAACACTTCAACGCTTGAATGTACCTGTAGTCGATCCGGCATCTCTGCAAAGACCTCAGCACAGCCCAAGTTTCCACCGAATCGAAGGCTTTCTCATAGTCCACAAACGCTAAGCAAAGTGGCTGGTTATACTCTTCGGTCTTCTGTATAACCTGCCGCAGCGTATGAATGTGGTCCATGGTACTAAAGCCTGCTCGGAAACCGGCTTGTTCGGGAGGCTGGAAGTCGTCAAACCTACGAGCGAGACGATTCGTAATGACTCTTGAGAACAACTTGTAGACATGACTCAACAACGAGATGGGTCTGTAGTTCTTCAGCAAGGTATTGTCACCTTTTTTGAAGAACAGAACCACCACGCTCCTGTGCCACGCCTTAGGTGTTGTACCCTCGTGAATGACGGAATTGAACAACCGCTGAAGGACCTTAAGTATCGGTTTTCCACCCGTTTTCAGGAGTTCCGCTGTGATTCCGTCATCACCTGGTGCTTTGTTGTTCTTAAGTTGTTTGAGAGCCATACTAATCTCGTATAGGCTGACGTCCGGGATATCTTCGGTATAGTGTCGGGTTAATTTGGCTCTAGGATCTTTGGCCAAATTGTCAACAGGCTTTTGGGTAGAGGTGTATAACTGTCCGTAGAACTTTTCGACCTCACTCAAGATCTCAGGCTTAGAAGAAATGATATTGCCCTGATCGGTCTTCAAACGTGTCAACTGTCTTCGTCCAATAGACAGATCTCTCGCGAACACTTTCGAGCCTCGATTTTTCTCGATTGTATCTTTGATACGCTCGGTATTGAAGCGTCGCAAGTCGCAAGTCTGCGATTTAGAGATCTGTCTATTAATCTGACGGTATTTTAACGCGTCTGTTGAAGACTGCAGTCTCATTTCTTGTCTTTCCTCCATGAGCTTGAGAGTATGGTCCGAGAACTTGTTAGTTCTTTTTGTACGGTGGATAAAGATAGATTAATTTTATTATTAGATAGATATTTTATATTTTAATTAGATAGATAGGTGGATAAGGGTAGATTTTGTAAGATAGTCCAGTGGATATGAACTCTGCCTTCGATTCGGAGGGCGTAGGTTCGAATCCGGTCAGGGGCATGCACCTCTAACTTTTCTCATAAGTGTATTTTAATAAATTAAATATCACGTGTCTCAAACTGTGAAGGAAAAACATCGTGAGGAAACCTGCATACCTGAGAATTTTCTCAATTCTCTACGTATGTGAAGTCTGCCAATCCGCATTGGGCCAGCGTGGTGGACTAAGGCCTAACCCCTTTTATTCTTAGGGGAGACTCGGGCTCAGTATTGAGCGGAATATTGGTTGATAATGATAACTAGCAGACACCCCACGATTTCACCCGTGTAGTTCCCGTTCCCGTAAGAATACGGGGATAAAATACAGCCTATGACACATTAAAATAACTTGGATTTAAATGGCTCGTAAATGAATTTCCAAAGTTGATTAGATATAGATTCCCTAGATCTAGAGGTATCCCACACTCTCTCACGACACCACTTTATACTATTAGTATGGACTATCAGAACCTCGCGGTTTCACCCGCGTGGTTCCTATTTCCGTGGGAATACGGTGATAAAAATTATAGCCTATCTTACTCTCTGATAATGTAGCTTTCTGCTGGTGAAAGAATATTTAAAATCTGTCCAGTAGTTTTGAGTTTAGTAGTCCAGTAGTGTGATGGGTGGGGCTCCCAACCCTCCTTGCTTTTAGCAAACTTTTAGTCATCATAAAATGAGGTATGTCTGGCTATCACAGGCTCTTGATCTACGTATAGTTCGTGCGCTTTAGGATGGTGCGGGTGACAGCTCATTTGACTATTAGAAAGTTTGCCGCTGTTCACGATAATAGTACGTATGAACGTCATAAGGCAACTGTCACCCGCACCATCCTACAGCGCACATAGTATAGTCGGTTTTTGAATCGACTGACAGCTACACGTAGGTACATTTCCCATAAATCAAATGAAGTTTCCCTTGCACGAAGGAGGGTGAATATGTAATCACATCAGATCATCTCGACGTTTTTACGTCGCTGCTGGATATTGCTTATGGTGTGTTACATTTCGTTCTATGCGAAAATAAATGGGTAACATAAGATAAATAGCATTAAGGAGAGATAAATGAAAATTTACGTGGTTGGCGAAGCAGTGATTTTAAATGTAAATATCACGTGTCTCAAAAAACGGTGAAGGAAAATATCGTGAGGAAACCGGCATACCAGAGAATTTTCTTAATTTTCTGCGTGTGTGACGTCTGCCAATCCACATTGGGCCTGCGTGGTGGACTATTGGCCTAAGCCCTCATTCTGAGAGGAGACTCGAGCATAGCAGTGAGCCGAATGTGGGTTGAGAATGATGAAAATGGTAATTCCTCTACTTCTTCAATACTACCCTAACACAGCACTGGAAACCTCTCTGGGGAACAGTAGGATCTTTTTTGCAAAAAAATATCTATTAACAGAACATAGATAAAGCGCTAAAGCTGGCAGGCCTACTTCATTGCCAGGCCTTCCTAATAGCAAATGAGATATCGTCGTCGTATCAACCCATATACGGCTCACTGCTGAGCTCGGTCTCCTCTCATAATGAGAGGGGTTAGGCCAATAGTCCACCACGCTGGCCCAATGCGGATTGGCAGACTTCACACACGCAGAGAATTAAGAAATTCTCTGGCGTGCAGGTTTCCTTACGATGTTTTCCTTCACCGTTTGAGACTCGTGATATTTAATTTCTTAAAATGCACACAATTGAAAAGTTTGTGATGCATGCCCCGGACCGGATTCGAACACACCCTTCGGAATTGGAGGCAGAGGTCATATCCACTGGGCTATCAAGTCTAAAGGAGATATAGAGCTGCAATAAAGCAATATTGACGAAGCATAAAGGTAAGTGTTGATCTGACGTCATTACGTATTCCGGCTCATCCTAATGTAAGCCACAGAGTCATAACTCGAAGCAACTCGGCGTACGTGCCTCGGAAACTTATTTGATTTATGCGAAACGTTCGGCTACAAAAAAGAATAAATGTTCAACACGTATTCACCTAAGAGCAAAATATTTTTATTTATGAAACTGTATCGATGGATATGTAGAGTCATGTTGGCATGTCAATGAATGCCTTGATCCCGTGGTTAGAGAACGTTCGTCTGCAGATATTTTTTTACATAATAATTTATGGGCCAAGTACGAATAGGCAGCCCACCTGATGGTAGGTAGAAAACTATCCATACTATCCTTATCTATACTATCTATACTTATATTAAATCTGTAGAGAGGTCAATTCTGTAGATGAAATATATTTCCAAAATAACTATCAGGGGTGATTAGTGATCGTTACTGATGCCAAAAATGCAATCAATAAATTTTTTGTCTGTCTGTCTGTATGTTCGTTATAGAAACAAAAACTACTCGACGGATCTTAACGAAACTTGTTACTTGTACAATTGTTCTTCATACTCCTAGGCAGGTTATAGTATATTTTCCATCACGCTACAATCAATAGGAGCAGTGCAGTGAAGGGAAATGTTCGGAAAACGGGATAAGTTACTCCCTTTTTACAGCGATACTACTGTAAGGGCTGGATTAAAGAGGTCTAAGGGCAGACGAAGTCGCGGGCTTCCGCTAGTTCCCTAATAATACTGTAAACGTGAAAGTAAGTCTGTCTGTTTGTTACCTTTTACATAAATATACGCATACGCTAGTTACCTTTAACCGTACTAATACAATAGAATATACATACGTAATCGTATGTACGTATGTAAAAAAATTTAAAATTGACAAAAAATTATTTTAAAACTAAAAACTAGCATGCAAAGACGGCCTTATTGCTATAAGCAATAACAAGCAATCTCTGATGACAGACTTGAAAAGAAAGAGCGTGAAGGTGCAATATAAATAAATTAACAAATATATACATATAATATACAAATATAAGTTTTGAAATAAAAATAAGAGTAAAGATTTTGACTTATATATTAGTATATAACTATTATAGGTATATTTGTATGTCTGTCTCTGTGCGTTCTCACAAAACTATTTTAGATAAGGTTTTTCAATAAAAATCTTACAGAGAAGTTATATACATATGTACAAGATATGTATGTATTTGTAATCTAGAAATCTTAACTGGTGAGACATTGTTAACATTTATGTATTTGTTATTTTCCTAATACTAATATTAAGAAAAATTTGGCAATCCTCGTTACATTACAAGATCGTCTTCATCAGAGGTTCCCAAACTTTTCTTTCTCATAGACCACTTTCTAATTTAACAGGTTCCGGTGGACCCACTGCTAAATTTCTGCCCAAAACTTTGTCGAGTTTTGGGCAGAAATTTAGCAGTGGATTGAAATGTGATTAGATTCACATATGGAAATTTTCGTTGCAGCTGAATTAACAGCCACCACTGAAATAACAGTTTACAAAAAAGAAATACTGAGAATTGTTTGAGTACTTAGTTAATTGATTAATTGATTCTGCTGTGAGTTGATGACAAAAAGTAAAATTGTCTAGGCAAAAAGTTATTTCAGCTAACTTTTTGATATCTACACACAGAAGCAATCAATTCTGCTTACGAATCGTGAACCCCCATTTTTATGTTACGTCGACGTAGACCCCCGCCGAGTCTTCCGTAGACCCCTAGGGGTCATGGACCACTTTGGGAATCAATGGTCTACATTAAAACTGATTTGAAAGATTAAAGGACGCATTTGCATGAATTAATTCCGTCATGCTGCTCCCAGAGAAACGGACGCGACGCGAAAATGAGTGGAAAATCTCAGAAGATTTGAAAATAAAAATGAAATAACCGGTTCATAATTTAGAATTGATGAAGTTCGTTAATTAAACCCGCCTCACTCGGCACTCGGAAAAGCAGTAAAAATCGCGCGCGAACGAATTTGAATTCTATTATTTAGTAATAAAAGTCAAATTCCAGTGTCGTGACAATAGTGACATAAAAGGAAAATTAACAATGCCCCATATTTTTAGGAGAACGCAATTTAGAGCCCAACATGCTGCAGCAAATATGACTCGTGGGTTACATTACGACTGGTAGGTATCTGCTGGTATTATTATTTGTTTCACATAACGTAGTAAAATTCATAAGCATTTGTTCAGGTATTTTTTTTTTTATTCTTTACAAGTTAGCCCTTGACTGCAATCTCACCTGATGGTAAGTGATGATGCAATCTAAGATGGAAACAGGCTAGCTTGTTAGGAGGAGGATGAAAATCCACACTCCTTTCGGTTTCTACACGACATCGTACCGGAACGCTATATCGCTTGACGGTATGTCTTTGTCGGTAGGGTGGTAACTAGCCACGGCCTAAGCCTCCCACCAGCCAGACCTGGACCAATTAAGAAAACTGGACAATTAAGGTATACCATTATTGAAGTTGTGTTTGAACCGTTATAACCTTTTGATGACTTTAAGATAGTCCAGTGGATATGAACTCTGCCTTCGATTCGGAGGGCGTAGGTTCGAATCCGGTCAGGGGCATGCACCTCTAACTTTTCAGATAAGTGAAATTTAATAAATTAAATATCACGTGTCTCAAACGGTGAAGGAAAAACATCGTGAGGAAACCTGCATACCTGAGAATTTTCGCAATTCTTTACGTATGTGAAGTCTGCCAATCCGCATTGGGCCAGCGTGGAGGTGAGACTCGTGCTCAATATTGAGCCGAAGATGGGTTGATAATGATAACTAGCCGACATCCCACGATTTCACCCGTGTAGTTCCCGTTCCCGTAAGAATATT